>NC_068362.1:37913506-38123506 GCF_020536995.1 Dreissena polymorpha | reverse complement strand
TGCGTAAAGTGTCGTCCCAGATTAGCCTGTGCTGTCAGCACAGGCTAATCAGGGACGACAATTTTCCGCCTAAATTGAAATTTTGCTAAGAAGAGACTTAATTTAAACGAAAAATATCATAAAAGCGGAAAGTGACGTCCTGATTAGCCTGTGCGGACTGCATTAAACCCCATTTTCACATAGCACTCCCATTAGTATCGTGTGACCCTTGTGGCTCTGTCAATTTTTACCAAGAGAAAAACGGCGTAAGGAATTACTATACGACGTTTAATGAAGAAAACAAACCATCGGGAGCGTGTTCAGTTCTTATTTGAGGGGCATGATGGGAAATACTTTAATAGAGGACCACCATCCGATGTCGCACACCAAATATTTTATTCTCGGTTCTGTAATTTAAAAAGAAGATTAAACGCTTAAGTTTTCATTTTAAAGTCTGTATTTCAAGCTCTGTTGAATTTCGAATGCAACGGACCGAAACGAAAACATATCTTTGAGGCTCATTCTTGTGAAGTTTCGTTAAAGTCTACACAGTAGTTTAAGAAAATAAAAACAAACATACATCTACAAAACACAAAAAAAAACATATCAAAAGAGTTACAATCTAGAATTATAGATATGACATTTGTGCATAGAATTACATAAATGAGGGGGGATCGTTAGAGTAAAGATAAAATAAAGAACCACTTTTTACTGAATCAAAAACACAATTGAAATGGATCAAAAATAGAATACTGAAATGTCACTCGAAAACTTTTTATTCACCGCCAACTGTTAGTTGGCTGTAATTGTCACATTGGCATAAAAAATAGTCAGGTTCAACACCTTAAATACAATTTAAGATTAAACAACATCACCGAGTGAGCATTGTTTGATACAATGACGAATAAATCAGATTTTAGGTACGCGCGTGTTGGTTTTATTATCATAATGGCGTAAAAGTGTTGAAACATGCAATGGTTTATAACGTTCTTATTACGCTCTTATGCAAATTTGTATGTGGTTTCAATCATGGCGGTACAGGTATCGCTCAGGTACCGACGCACCTTAAAACAAGATGATTGTGCAATATTGGTCAATTTTGAATAATTCTTGTTTTGGTTTCAATGACTTTTCTTTCGGTGAAACTGTTGACTGCCTTTAAACAGTTTGCATTCTTTACAGTCCTACTTTTATTATTGAGATTAATTTTTAGATTATATTCCGTATTGGGAAGGGGGGAGCCTACGTGCATTTTGTCCTACTGGAAGCCATGTGGAATTTTTTTGTTCCTCAAAGACAATCGAACTGGATCAAGTTGAGCCTTTTTGCTGGGTTTTTGATTATCGAAATGGGACGCACTACAATCACATAGAAATACCTGTATACACGGATGACTTCAGAAATTTGATTGCTTACTAAATTGCGATATTTCGTGTCGTATCAAAGACTTTCCGGTAACGAATAAACATGTTATCGGCCGTCAAGGACAATTAGCTCCTGATTCGAGACAAGTGAACGGCCTTTCATTTGCATGCGTTGTGTAAATTATCTTCTAAGCTTCAAATAAATTTATAAACAAACGGACAAGGGGCCCGTCGTATTAGACATCGCACGATACATTTAAGCTACGATAACTGTTATTAACATCGCACGACATATTTAAGTAACGAAACTATTTGTGAAACATCGGACGACACATTCTCGCTACTATAACATACATTATCGACTCTTTAATTCTAAGAAACATTTATTAAACATCGTACGACACATTTAAGATGCGATAACATTTCTTAAACATGGAAAGACTATAACATGTATAAAACATCGCACGACACACATCTAAGCTACTTAAACATCGCACGACAAAATAATATTAAGTTAACATTAATGATACATTGCACGCACATTCAAGCTACTATGGCATATATAAAACGTCGCACGACAAATTTATGTTTAGATAACATTTCTAAAATATTGCATGACACATATAAATTACGATAACATTTATAAAACATCGCACGACAGATTGAAGTTACGAAATTATTAATTAAACATCGACCGGGACTTTTAAGTTACGAAAACATTAATTTAACATCGCACAACACATTTAAGTTACGGCTTCATTTATAACTGATTGCACGACACGTTTAAAGTACGAAACTGTTTATAAAACATTGCACGACTAATTTGTGTTACAAAAACATGTCTGAAGAAGTATAATTACTCGAAAATCATCTATGAGTAGTTAAGTATAGATATAATATTTGGTCCCTTGGTATGTTTCAAAATGCATTTATTTTACAGATATTAGTCGTGAATGCATATTTTTAATGGCAACTTAACATCCAGTCGTAACTTGTGAAGCTGAAGGAAACTCTTGTATAGGACAACGTCTCTGATAACACAAATCGCATGCTGTATCAAGTTTTCGGAAATTCTATTAATTTATTAAATACACCATTCGAATGTTGCCACTTAACGTATTCTCACGTTTGAGTACTCCCTCAAGTTTGCTCTGCTGATGCTAAAGTTTCTTTGTTTCGCCGCGCGCCAGGCATGTGTTGTTCGTTGTATTGTCGGATTAAGCGCAAACGCGATTTTTATCGAAAGTGATTATTGAAGCGCTTAAACAGTGTGCGAGTTGTATATGTGTGATATTGGAGTAAAATAAAGATGACAAATATTGATGTCAAGATGGAATTTGTTGTGATCGAACGTTTTATGTTTTAAAGTCAAATGGCCACAAGTGTTGATGAAGTAATTAAATGACAATTTTCTTATTCATTGTGTGTTATTAAATGTTTCTTTAATGTTGTTTTTTGCTTTTTAGTTTCATATACCGACTTTAAGAAGGTAGATATAAAGATTTTCTCATGAATTACCAAAATAAGGCGTATTCAATTCAAACATATGTACCGTATTACGCAATACAGATACGTGGAACCTAGAAATCATATAATGCACATACATTAAATTTCAAATTTGTGTAAAGCTATGTGAGGTTTTGGTTAAAGTTTCAAATGTCAACATCTTTTAACGAAATGCAGTCATCAAATGATGCGTAAGATTCATAAAGAGGCTTAGAACATTTCTTTTTATAAGCGATACATTCCCTTTGCGAAGAGTTTATGTGATGCAGAACGTTTTTGCATATTATTGTTAATGTCTCTGTAATGTTATATTAATGTGAATTGAACATTCTATTAATATAAGGCAAATCGTGCATTTGTCCTCTTCTCTCTCACGGTTCTGTGTATGAAGAAATGTTACCTTTCCTGCTTGCAGATTGAACAGGATATAAATAATTCGTATGCTAAGCGTCTGAGACATACATTTTACATAATTGTGTTGCTAGTATTCGGCACAAAAAGCAACGGGATTTGTTTTACGTAGTGTCAGAAGCAATACCCAGTCCAAGCAGGGCCGGGTAAGCTGTTTCGAGGCCCAATGCTGCATATGTTACGTGGGCCCCTTCCCTCTAGCCCCAATATATATATTGAAAAGCATACTTGATACTACAACTACAAAGATCAGAAAACTTGCATTTGCACACAGTTGACAGTTACATTATATATAGAGCAAAACAAGTTAAACAACTTATAACTATTTTATTACCTGAACTTAACATATATGTTACATGTAACAGATTCAAGCCTGTAAGTCTCTTTTACGACACTTCAGCTGGCCAAAGTCATCGATCAGCTGTGTGACGTCTAGTTCTCGGAGGACTTGACATTCAGTAGACAGTAGCAAATGCTGTCAACCTTTCCTGACTCATGATGTTCCATAGATTGTTTTTCACGCGTGATAATGTTGAAACTGACATCCTACCTTGAAAGTTATTAACTGAAATTATTCGTAAAGCGATCGCAACGTTTGGACAAGTTGTCTGTAGTTGACCTCCATCTAACTTCAGCAGTTCACTTATGTGGTTGATGTTTCTGTTTTGGTCCGCGTTGTAACATAACAGCATGAAATGTGAAAAAAAAAATAAGATAATAATAATATGATAGGAATTTATAAGTAAATTTAATTATCATAACTGAATGTTTGAATAATATGACAAAATCATGTATGCATATCAGAAATTAAATTGATGTTTTAATACTGTAAGAAAATGTTCAAAGTTGGAACATGACAGATCTTTACATTCATTGTAAAATAGACTAAATCAACAATTTGACAGTTTACCCACATGCATTAGTCCCAGTTTTTTTTAAACAAAACTCATTTAATTCAATTTCCACTGCTAGTTGGCAATAAGTGTCACATTTACATAGAATAATTGTATGTTAAACACCTCAAATACAATAAAAGATTGAAAAGATCGTCATGTAAGCATTTTTAGTAAAAAGTACGAATAAATCAGCTGTTAAATCATGTGTTATTTTAGATACGTGCGTGTGCGTTTAATTATCCGTTGTAATGAAACTGTTGAAAATAAAATGGTTTATTACTTCGTTACGACGCTTTTTGTTTATGTTGTGGTTCGTTTTGTACCGTACTTTGTTAGTAAATTTGTATGTGGATTCGTTCATTGCTTTACATGTATTAATGATCGGTTGATCCCAATATTTTCGACGTATCGATTTGTCGCACCTTTTAATGATTTGCCATTTTTGAAAATTGTGAAAAATATTCGTTTTGGTGTTAAAACGCCGGTGTCATTCCTCTGAAACTATTTTCTGCTTGCAAACAGTTTTCATATGTTTCGTAGTTTTGACCTATATTAATATGAAGTATATAAAAATAAAATAAAAGTTTGTGTATAATTACGTTGAAGAATACAAAAATAAGATCGTAAGATTGTGTTCTTGAAACTCGTTTCGATTTGCGACACAAATGATCAACATAAAACCTTATTGTATCAGTCGACGTGTATTTCGTCAGCAAACTATTTTCGCTTATGTGCACGAACATTAAATGTATAAATCATTACTGATTAATACTGCACATTGCAGTGGTCGTTACAAGTATACAGATGTTTGCTATGTACATGGCGATTAAAGATTCTTTAAGTAGCTAATTCATCATTCAAGTTATACTTTGATTGTTGTGGAATAGCATACTTGTACATATGATAATTGTTTTTTTACCGAAGTCAGCTTTATAAAAAAAATTAACACTTAATTTATTGTACATTTGATTCATTGGTTTAATTAATAATCGTAGTACTGGTGTGTTATTAAAAATAAAGAATTTTTGTTCAGGTTCTGATAGAAAGTATCCGGCTAATATCCTGTTTATGTTTGTTCGTTAATTTACAAATGTCTTCAAAATATTCGACATTTAAAAAAAATATACTAAAGTTAATATTTTTAAAAATTTAGTCACCATTATACATGTAAACACATTTTCTTATAAACGTGTTGTCTTGAAGTACATAAATGTCAGTATTTCGTATTCAACAAAAGCAAGTTTGTTTTGTTATGACATTTTTGCGGTAAACAAAATTTATCTTAAATGTTGTTCAACTGGAAAGGTTTCTTACTACCGAAATGCGACGCTCTTCCACCACATAGAAATGTATGTGTACATGGATGTCTTCATATTTTCTTTTGTTGACTCCTTACAAAATCGTAATTCAAAACACCGTGTTGTACCCCTTACCGATAACCAAAAAACATGTTTCTGGCCAACAGAACCATAAGTCTCTGATTTGCGACAAGCGAGCGTATTTTCAGATATCAGTCATTTACAAATTTATATGTTGAATAATAGTCGTGAATGTATATTTTTGTTGACACTTAAAATTCAAATTTCTGAGAAAGCGCATGTTTACTGCATGTGCGTAAATGCATGTGCGGTACGTGTCGTCCCAGAATAGCCTGTATGGTCTGCACTTGCTATTTTTTATGGCACGGGATAATCTTGGTTGACACTTAACGCACTTGCATTAAACCCCTATTAACAGAACGAGGCTCATACAAATTAAGTCGCGTCCTGAGGAAACTGGGCATAATGCATGTGCGTAAAGTGTCGTCCCAGATTAGCCATGGCCGACACTTTCCGCCTAAATTTGAATGTTTGCTAAGAAGAGACTTCATTTAAACGAAAAATGTCATAAAAGCGGAACGTGGCGTCCCTGATTAGCCCGTGCGAATTGCACAGGCTAATATGCGACGACACTTTACGCACATGCATTATGCCCAGTTTTCTAAGAACGCGACTCAATTATTATATGAACGTTTAATACATAATTTGCTATAAGCGTGTGTCTTTAGATGGTTGATAAGACAGCGCCAGTGGTTGCACAAATAAATATCAGTAATTTATATTTTGAGCATTAGTCGAGAAAGCATATGTTTGTTGCAACTGAACATTCAGTTTCAACGTCAAAGTTGGCTTAAGATCTTTAAAACGACAGCGCCAGGTGAAAAAATCGCAAAACAGATCTAATGGCGGGGATTCTACTTATTTATTGAAAACACAACTATTTCTTTTCCTTATTAAATATCCGTACTTTACCGCGCTTTCCTAAGTTTGTTCTACAAGTTCACTGTCTTCTTGCTTTCTCCATTCACGAGGGACATGTCATTCGTTTTATTGCCGGATTACTCAAACTCGATTATTAGGCGATGTGTTGCAATAACATGAAGGAATGCCCATCGAACGTGATTTTTCTAGTACTAAAGCATTGTTCGAGGTTGTATTTGTGTTGAATACTGGATTGAAATAAGGATTTCATTTTGATGCAACGGCTTCCTTCATTGTGATCGAATATATATGAGTCGCGTCCTGAGAAAACGCATGCTTAATGCATGTGTGTAAATACATGTGCGTAAAGTGAAGTCCCAGATTAGCCTGTAAAGTCAGGACAGGCTTATCATGGAAGACTCTTTACGCTTTAATGGAATATGTCATTGCACAGGCTTATCTTGGTTGACACTTAACGCACATGCATTAAGCCTTCGATATACAGAGCGAGTCTCATGTATGAACGTTTGATACATAACTTGTCATAAGCGTGTGGTACCGACGGATTCATTAATGACGATAATTTGTGTTTTAAATAAATCGCTTCATTGATGTGTTTTTCCTGTTATTTAATGGTCTTATACCCACTTTAAATAGGCAGATACAAAATACAGACTTTTATATATAAAATGATCCATAGCGCATGTATGAACCAAATAAGGCGTATTTCAATCCAATACATATGTAACGCAATACAGATGCATACAGGTAGAACCATGAAATGCACTGACATTCAATTAAACATTTGTATAAATCTTTCAAATATTTGGATTACAATTTTTAATATGAACATCTGCTGCCAAAATGCAGTCTTCAATTGATGCGTATTATACCCAAAAGATCACATGATACTTCTCTTATAAGCGATGTCTTCCTTATGTCAGGAGTTCATGTAAAACTGTTTGCATAGTATTGTTAATGTTAATATAATCGGACAATCCGATTAACATCATGCGAACTGATGCATATTTCCTGTGTATTTGTTCTGATGTACATTGACAGTGAATCACACAACAGACGCTGTACGAACGTTCAATGATATCATTCACCTCTCTATCGAGAAACGTATAATTGTAAATGTGACTGTGCAACGGAAAACACGCAGCTTTGATGTGCAGTAATGTATCTGTGAATATGTAAACAAGAGGGATGTTTAAAACTGTCTGTGCGTTGAAAAACATGCCACTTGCAGGATATTTGAACTGACCGTGTGATATTTGAACTGACCGTGTGATATTTGAACTGACCGTGAGATATTTGAACTGACCGTGTGACTGTGCGACAGAAAACAAGAACGCTTGTATGTGAAGGGATGTCTCTGTTGACAAGTTCATTATTTGAACCAACTGTGCGCTAGAATAAAAGCAGCATGCAGCGCAAGAAGCTAGAGGGTCTCGTGCTGGATATACAGGCTGCGGAGAAATTGAGTCGCGAGGTAGTCACAATCCTCATCCTCATCCTCCTCATTCTTCTCCTCCTCTTTCTCCTCCTCCTCATCATCATTAACATTATCATCATCATCATTATAATTATCATCATCATCATTATAATTATCATCATCATCATTATAATTATCATCATCATCATCATCATCATCATCATCATCATCATCATCATCATCATCATCATCATCATCATCATCATCATCATCATCATCACCATCATCATCATCACCATCATCATCATCATCATCCTCCTCATCGTCATCATCGTTATCATCGTCATCATCGTCATCATCATCATTATCATCATAATCGTCATCATCGTCATCATCAGCAGCAGCTTTAGTTAAAATTTATTTTTGTTAGAAAAAGTTATTCGACATTGAATTGAAGTCTACTATGATTGTTAATACAATCATTATCCGATATATAAATGCACGCGCATGATTATTCCTGTAGTATCGCGAGAAAACCATGTTGCAGATTAAGTAAGTGAGTAGTATGTACTTTGTCACGGTTTCATGAAGGCCCTAAAAGTCGCGGGGCTCATATGTGCCTACTTAGCCTAATGGGTAATACGGGACTTAACCTAATCTCAGGTTTAAGATCATTGTCAAAGCTTTGTCAAAACATATTTTTGTCCTGAAGAAATGTATGTATTAAATAAATGGCCGATTTGACAAGAATTGACACAGTTTAGCGACAAAAATGGTTTAGCGATAAAAAAAATTGTTTAGCGACAAAACGGTTCAGCGACAATAATGGTTTAGCGACTAAAATGGTTGCGCGTGTCACACGGAAGAACCAGGTTTGATGTCGGAGTTTTAGATTATAACATTTAAATGAAGGATTTTTATTCAGAATATCAACGATCAAGTTTACGACTTTTTTGTCACGTTGCCCATTGACGATGGCTTGTCAAATATCATTGTAGCACATTTTACAGCACTTGTTTAATTTAAACCTATTTGTTTGATGTAGTGTCAGTCGCAACACCTAGTTGGATATAATTACATTGAAATTTCGTCAAAGCTTTATATAAAATAATTTATTTTAAGGCGTATCTTTGTTTCAATGGCATTCCTACAACACTTCAACTGATTTTGTTTCGCTGCGAAAATTGTCCCGCGAGCCACATCTTATAATTATTAAAATAAATATTTTACATTTTATTTCAAACACTGACCAGTTATTATTGAATTTTCATTAAAAGATGATAATATTTTTGAAAACTAGCCGGTAATATGCCCGTCTCAAGCAATCATCAGAATACAAGCTAAATGTATAAATCGTCAAATAAGCCCTTTCCAATAATTAAAAATTTATCGATGTGGTTTTTGCTTATGTAACAACTTGCAAAGCATATCATCGATAATTATAAAATAAGAGGGTGTAATAAAGCTCACCTGTGCAATAGGGTGCGACCAGTTTTATACGCAACTCTCTGAGTTAAACAATACTGTTTAAGGGCAACACTCTGAATAAGACTTTATTTTGAACAAACGTTATTTTACGTCGAATAGTAGTCGTCTAAAAGCGTATATATGAGCCGCGCTCTGTGAAAAGGGGGTTTAATGCATGTGCGTAAAGTGTCGTCCCAGATTATCCTGTGCAGTCCGCACAGGCTAATCAAGGTCGACGCTTTCCGCCTTTATTTGATTTTTGCTTAGAAGAGACTTTCTTGAAACGAAAAATATCATAAAAGCGGAAAGTGACGTCTATGATTAGCCTCTGCGATTGCAACTGTACACACATGCATTAACCCCTTTTGCACAGAGCACGGCCCATATGTATCGTTCCAATTTTTACTCAGAGAAAAACAGCGTAACGAACCACTAAAAGACGTTACATTTACAAAACAATACAACTGGAGCGTGTTCAGTTCTTATTTGTGAGGCATGATGGAAACAACCTTAATAGAGGTCCACCATACGATGTCGCACACCAAATATTTCATTCCTGGTTCTGAAATTTCAAACGAAGATTTAACGCTTAAAATTTAATGTTAATTCTATTAAAGGGTTTATTTTAAGCTCTGTTTAATTACGAATGCAACGTACCGAAACGAAAAATCTTATCTTTGAGAGAGACTCGCACGGGGCTCATTCTTGTGAATTTTCCCTAAAATATACACAGCGGTTTAAAAAAATACATATGAAACAAAGCGGACAAAAATAGGTCTCCATAGTACCCATTTCATTGCTTAAACATAAAGCTTATGATATTCGTGACGTATTTGAATTTTAAATGCCTCAACAATGCACGCGCCCTGCTGCCATGCAAGTCTGTCCAATACCATCCATTCAAAACCGTTTATAAATTTCGACACTTTTGTACATGTCTCCTAGCCATCGCTCTGAGAATTAGCACATATGGGATGGTTTTAACCCGTTTATGCCAAGTGGACTCTCCCATCCTTCTAAATCGGATCATTTTTTTTCCAAAATTAGGGATGTCTAGTATATTTATTTCTATATTTAGAATATTTCTTACGGAAATTCCTTTAAGCAAACAGCGCAGATCCTGATGAGACGTCGCATCATGCGGCGTCTCATCTGTGTCTACGCTGTCTGCCAATGACATTTTTCTAGACGCTAGGCAAAAATGGGTTAATAGAAACAAACAAACGTACACCTGAAAAAGACATACACAAAAACATATCAAAACAGTTACAATCTTGGTATTACAGATATAACATATGTGCATAAAATTACCTAAATGAACGGGATTCGTTAGAGTAAAGAAAAACTGAAGAACTGCTTTTTTACTGAATCAAAAAACATAATTGAAATGGATCAAAAATAGAACACTGAAATGTCACTCGAAAACTTTTTATTCATCACCAGCTGTTAGTTGGCTGTAATTGTCACATTAGCATAAAAAAAATTGTCAGGTTCAACACCTTAAATACAATATAAGATTAAACAACATCATCGAGTGAGCATTGTTTGTTACAATGACGAATAAATCAGATTTAAGGTACGCGCGTGTTCGTTTTATTATCATTATGGCGTAAAAGTGTTGAAACATACAATGGTTTATAACGTTCTTATTACGCTCTTATGCAAATTTTTATGTGGTTTCAATCATGGCGGTACAGGTATCGATCAGGTACCATCGCACCTTAAAACAAGGTGGTTGTGCAATATTGGTCAATGTTGAATAATTGTTTTTTTGGTTTTCATGACTTTTCTTTTCGCTGAAACTATTGACTGCCTTTAAACAGTTTGCATTCTTTACAGTCCTACTTTCATTATTGAAATTAATTTTTAGATTATATCCCGTTTTTCTTTACGCGACCACCATCGTTATTACACTGATCAGACTAGACAATACGCGACCACTATCGTTATTGCACTGATCAGACTAGAAAATACGCGACCACTATCATTATTGCACTAATCTGACCGGATAGTGCCAGTTGACTGTCATCCATTGCACAAACTTTACTAGATAATCCGTTAAGGCTATTGCACCTATCTTGATATATTATACGCCTGTGCTTTTGTTATTGCACTGGTCTGACTGAAAAATACGCATGTGCTTTTGGTATTGCACTAATCTTACTTAGATTAATACGCGTGGATTATCGTTATTGCACTGATTGGACTAAATATTCGATGTGGACTAGTGTTTATTGCACTGAATAGAATGCATATCCCCATGAGCTATTTACTGTTAATCAGTAATTCCATTCAACTAGTGCTTACTTTAGCTTGTTAAGACTCTACATGAACAGTGTTGACATTAAATGCCAGTGGTCAGTGTTCACCTTACGGATAGTATAACATTACTTCAAGAAACATATAGGACTTAAGTTGCTCATATAATGCCATAACTTCGATAATATAAAGTGTAACATATGTGTTGGATATGCATCGCTGGGTTATGAGTATTTAAAATAAGCCGTGCTCTGTGAAAAGGGGGCTTCACGCATGTGCGTAAAGTGTTGTCCCTCCGCACAGGCTAATCACGGACGACGCTTTCCGTTTTTATGATATTTTTCGTTAAAAGAAAGTCTCTTCTTACCAAAAATCAAGTTCAGGCGGAAAGTGTCGTCCCTGAATAGCCTATACGAATTGCACATGCTGATATGGGACGACACTTTACGCACGTGCTGATATGGGACGACACTTTTCGCACATGCTGATATGGGACGACACTTTACGCACATGCATTAAACCCCTTTTTCACAGAGCACATCCCAATTATTTTTAGAATTTAAAGTTTGAGATACGGCATTAACCTATTTATGCCCAGTGGACTCTCCCATTCTTCTAAATTGGATCAATTTATTTCCAAAAGTAGGGGTGTCTGGTATATTTATTTCTATATTTAGAATATTTCTTACATAAATTTCTATAAGCAAACAGCGCAGACCCAGATGAGACGCCGCATTTTGCGGCGTCTCATCTGGGTCTACGCTGTTTGCAATGTCCTTTTTTCAGGACGCTAGGCATGAATGGGTTTTAATATATTGCGTAGGCGATCCATACATCATTACAAGATAATATTTGAAGTTACACAGTTTGTATTACTTTTTCATAACTATTCAATAATGTTCTATTCCGAAATGTATTCAGACAGAAACAAGTTTTAGTTCCGTCTGTAAATACTTTGACAACTTTATTAACGGACATATTTGTCATAGCAAAATGCATATTTCTTGACAACATTTTATTTTCATAATACATAGATAGTAATCTTCAGCGCAGGCTTAATGTGCACTTTAATAAGAAAACTTAACGTTGTGCGTTTGATTTAAATATCTATTATGCAATGTATCCAGGCAACCCCTGACTATCTCGAGCAATGAACTATCGATACAAAATGCCATATTCAGCTAATTTACAATCTTCACAATCTTACAGATCAATAGTGCGACGTTGCAAAAGTGCAATCACCCAAGATAAAATACATTTAATCAAAGCATAGCAAGATATATGCTGTTGTTGTCGTTGTTGATTTTAAAAAGAAAATCTCGTCGTTTTTTGTTTCATTTTAGTAAACGAATTTACAAGTTTGAAGTAATGTTATCAGCGATATTGTCAGCTTTCTATAAGGCGCGTTGAAGATTTATAACAACTAATTACATGTAACAGCATTGATGTGCGTGTTTTTTTGGAAACATTTTAATTTACTACATGCATATGTCACAAAATAAACAAAACGAGATGCAGTTTATACAACATTACCAGGCTATAAAAGTCTTGCATGTCTATAAAAACAAGCAAGTGTGTTAGATAATACATTTACGGGTTTTGAGTGTTGGGTTTTATTTGGTTTTATTTAAAATACCGTTATGTGTTTATGCTTTTAAGTGATTTTTTCACAGATTATGGCCCTTTTCAAGTGTGACGTTATATTAAATGCCATAAATTTCTTGATTTGAACATCAAACTGTACTCCTCAAGTACACTAGGAAGTACATAATTAAAAAAAACCAAATGGAAAACTGAACGGGAACGAGATTACCCCACCAGGGCTCGAACAGTTTACTTTTGAATAAAAGTATATTGATTATACCGTTTGGCCATCTTGACTGTTGTATTATGCATTTTAACGTCATATAAAAGATGGACGTTTTGTCATAAAACTTTACGAAAATGACAAAAACACTCCAAACTCGTTTGCGTTTGTTACACTTTAAAATTAAATTGATTTTAAATGATGATGGTCCTCATAAACCAACGCGTTGTTTTAGTATGGGTCTACTAAAATATTGTTATTACGCTCCCTGATAAACAGTATTCTTTTTTTTATTATGCGTCAACAAGTTGGAAAATTGCATTTCGACAATATGTGAAAACGTCCATTTAATTTTACAACTTGCTGCATAAAATAAGTAGTTATATGCACTTATTTTGTCACGTATGATGTGCCAAATGTCTAGACACCGTCAAATAATTGCCCCTGGTTTTCCACTGCATTAATCTGCGCCGTGTTCTTAATTGCATAATACAGTTTACTACTAGCATATTGCATTAATTTAATCCCCACTATCAAGGGTCCTGTACCATGTTAAACACTGTCATCCCGCACGTCAAAACATTATCTCACGGCATGTCAGTTATGATAAACAAACAATATATTAACATGTGCGGTTCTTGTTTTAAACTAAATTCTTAACTAATCACATAAGTATTTTACATTGAGTGCATACATTCATAGAGTACTTATGAAGAGCGTTACATAAAGCGATGGATTTTTTACGTGTTAATGGATCATCCAAGACTAAAGTATACATAACTTGGTACAGGCACCATAACTACATAGATGTGCAATAACCATAAACGAAATCTTCCTATGCAAGGAATGTTGAAGAGTCCTGCATAAAATGAAACAATAACAACAAGAAAACACCAAATATTAAATAAATAATCGCGTATCTTCGACTGTTGATTACATAATCACGACTAATATGTCGTAATTACGTTGTTTTGTCGTATTTACGACTTTCTATCTAGTTATTACCATGTGGTTATTCGTTATTACGAGATTAAAAGTTTTACAAGAGGATTATCTTCCGTCAATTATGTATGACTTGCCGTCTGTCCTTCTTTGTGGCCACCAGTCCGTCTCTCTGACCGCAAAACTTGATAAAGCAATTTCACAAAAAGTACTGAAGATATTTATATAAAATTGCATGCACTTATAAAAGAAAGTTTAAGGATTATACCATTTTCCAACAGAGGTTAACGGTTCGGTCCCTGTCTTCTGGAATAAAGTATACGTTGATGCGTAACAGTTAGGCTCCAGTGAAAATTGTATCGCTATGTAAACATACCGTGTATTGTTAAATAAAGCTTCTTGATTCAAGACTTCTAGAATATTGTCCCTGTTTTAGGCCATTTATAATCAGAATCTCTATGTTTTTCTTCCAAGTTAATTAAAAGTGCATTTACGACTATTCGCGTGTCTCTTAAATGGTGTTCAAATCCGCAAACAGCCGGTTAATGGAGCAATATGACCTATGAGTACATAATGTAAATTGTTTTGTAACTAGCGCGACGATGACCACACGGTCATTTAATGACGCGTGCATTCAATTAGGCTAATCAGTTCTGACGCAGATCAAAACACATTCTCACGTAAACGCACTATTCAGTACTTGACCGGTTCTGACTATCAAAATGGACAGCGCTGTGTGGAATTAAAAAAATACTAGACTCGTTCTTTTTCAAACTGGACTGAAATGTATGAGCGTAAAGTATTGTGTCAGAAAAGCATGTGCAATGTGCACAGGCTTGTACAGACGACACTTTCCGCTTTAACCCTTTGCATGCTGGGTAATTTGTCGTCTGCTAAAATGTCGTCTGCTGAATTTATAAAATTAGCATTTTCTTCGATTTTTTTTTTCAAAACATATTATCAGAATATATTTATGCTTAGCGTCTAGAAAAAAGGCCTTGGCAAACAGCGCAGGCCCAGATGAGACGCCGCATGATGCGGCGTCTAATCAGGTCTGCGCTGTTTGCTTAACGGAATTTCTGTAAGAAATATTCTAAAAATAGAAATAAGTATACAAGAAATCCCTAACTTTGTTAATAAATTGATCCAATTTAGAAGGATGAGTGAGTCCACTAGGCATAAATGGGTTAAAAAGATCCGAACGAACAGCCACTCTTAACAAATCTCTGCCAGTATTATATCGAATCGAAGTCGCCAATCGTAGATTTCAAACACTCAACAACTGCATAATGTCACCTGATGATACGGCACTGCCCATTTACGGAATGTATTCATAAACTTTACTGTTCGACAATCGGGACTCCTCGGACAATTTCGCCATATCGACGGTGTGGTGTAGCCCACTGTCCGATGCGTTCAGATTGTACTGTTCGAGTCAACTGGAACTGAACGATCGATCACGAAATTTGCCGAATATCGAATATGAAATTTGCCGAATGGCGCGTCGTATATAAACGCGTTTTGTACCAATAATAATATTATTTTCGAAAGTTGCACTACATTAATGTACGAATGACGTCTCCCTTATCAGTAAGAGTTCAAGATTTCAAGATTTATAACATAAGTCAACGGCACTTGTGCATCTACGTAATACATGATTTTTACTAGCAAATAAACACTTGTTATTTATGATTATGTACGAAGAGCTATTTACTTCAAATGCAGGATCGCGGCTCTAAGATGGGTGAAAGGTGCGCTCATGGTTGTGCGTCGTGTATTTTAATACAAAACTAAGTACAAATTTTCAAATCATCAAGAGCTACAGCTGGACTGATTGTGTTTTGTATGTTGTTGTTTTTAACGCGGATAGTATAAGCGTATAGAAGGTACCGTTGATGCTGGTTTTAAATGTTTTACGGTCAAAAACTGCGTTTTAAGCCTATCTAGTCAAGAAAACGTGCTGCTTTTTTTCACCACACTGAACAAAAAGTAAATAGTATTTTTAGTTTTTTAATTTACGGCGGTATGTTTCAATTTGTCTGCAGAATTAACAACGTTGGATACTATACCGGTAGATTGTCTTAGTAGCATTCTCATCTCTTGGCGTGTGAATATTTGTACCAGAACTCAAACATTAATTTCCTTGGAGAACTTTGAACTTCTGAGTTTGTGTATTGCTAGTGCGGACGACGTTGTCATGAAAATGAAACACAAATCAAACGAAATTGTGTTGGATGCTTCGACGCTTGGGAACTTCGAGCCATTGGTATGAAATCCTTGTATCTTTGCGTGTGTTGTTGTTTCTTGAATTTTACAGTGTATGAATACGGGCCGTGCTCTGTAAAAAGGGGGTTTAATGCATGTGCGTAAAGTATCGTCCCAGATTTGCCCGTGCAGTCCACACCGGCTAATTAGGGATGAAACTTTCCGCTTTTTTCTATAAAAATCAAGACTGTGCTATCAAGTGAACGGCGACATTCTGGCTTCCAATTGACGATTTACTGGCCAGGCAATGGCCCTGCAATTCTTCAACATTTAATGGGTATTTGTAACTGGACCAAAATATGTGTCAACGTGTAATAATATTATTATTGTACATACATATTATTGTGGTAGTTCTGATTTCCCTTCTGACCAGAAAACATTTTATACGCAGTACTTATTCGTCTAAAAAATTATGGAGGGTTTAGCTATTGTTTTTATATATTTCTCTCAAATCAGCGTTTGACATGTAAGGAATAATTCATTTGGCGGGTCATTTTTCCAACATTTTATTAGCCGTTGATTAAGGTCGATAAATGTCAATTTTTGGTTAGACAACCACGCCGAACAAATGTAATGAACGCGCTATAACCATGCTATGCGATGCGACAGCTACTTATGATGTGCAACGGACCTCAAGGTTTTGACTACGCGAATGCTCCTTTCACTTTCCCTCGGCTGTAAACAGATTTTGAGTGCGTGGCCAAGTATCTTCTTCCCTTGCCTCCACTGTTACAACCCTTAGTGACCAATGCTATATCGGTGTTTTTTAAGTGATTGAACATGTTTTAACACAATTTAATAATGTCTTATTAGTGTTTTTGTCAAGGCCATGTGCCCATCACACATGTTTCAATCAACTTTCAACCGATATATGTATACATGTTCTATATAGATATACAAATTGGGTTGCCTTGTTTCAACTTTTTTCACTCATGGCTGTCAAAGCACGGAGCGTATAGATCTATTGTCATCTAGAGTCCGTGTTCAAAGTTATTTCAGGGACCTATACAAATACTGTAGGTCCCTGGTTACCGGGATGCTCAACGTTTTTGTAGTCTACATACTTTTGCAGTCATGTTATTTTCGACGACTTCAGCATGACATCAACGTTTAATTTTTTAGGCCGCTTTGTATAAAATAAGATAGGTTTTTCATTTTAAGTTGCGCATGCTTCCAAATCAAATTGATCTTTCGGTTTATTTCAGAATCCTGCGGTTCAGAGTCCTGCGGCTGAATCCAGGCGAGTATCGACCAATGAGCTAAGACCGGAAGCCATCATGGCCGACAAACAGAAATTCGGCTATGAACAAACACTGGTGAGATTACTTGCGATTACTCCAATGAGGACATAGCTTGATAAATGAAGTATTTCAAACTGTTCGATACCATATGTTTTTTAAATAATAAGTAACTAGCAAATGTTTACAGTTTAACAGTTGACACGTACCCAAGACACGTTGTTCGGCTTAAAACGAGTGGGTGGAGAATGTTGTTTACATTTTCCATTACACCTTTTTGAGATTGAACATCCTTTTATGAATATCTTGTGCGCTAACTATATTAGTTATTGTAAACAGTTGTGCAATTTATTGGTTATTCATTAAGTTTAATGTAGATAATAATCATTTCAAAGCTACTTCTGTTCGGAGGTCCACAATTCCAGACTTCCTGAAAACTCAAGCCCAACATACAATCAGGCTTCCTTAAAAGGCAAATTCTTTATGGTCCAGCGAAATTTCTAATATGGCCAGTCCTTGTGACAAGCCAAAAAAATTATGACTAAATACCGAAAAGTATAATACTTGCCAAAAGAACGAAAACACCCCATTAGAATCCCTCTTTTTGTGGATTTCTAGCCTTTTTGTCATTAAAAACACTGACGTGTCACAGGTTTATAAGAGTGCTCTCCCTTTGTTTGTTTTTTCATATTACCACCTATCCAATTACAGAAAATAATGGGCATTATTTTATTTGTGTCAGGCATCAATAGAATTCAAGAAAGAAAAAGTAGGACTCAAAAAATTCTAGAAGGTCTAAACCACTCAGCCATGCATCTGGACTGATATGTTCAGTAGTGAAGTCATTTTATACTTGAAATACAGGATTTTTTCTGCTACAGGGGTCTGACTATGATTTTAAAACAGGAGTCCTATATAGGAATCCTTACTTGCAAAAATAGGAGTCCAAAAGAAAAAAATAGGAGTCCCATTGAATATTGCACATGTCTTCATATTTTTAGCAAAAATTGCATTTAAAAAAAGAATGAATATAAAATAATACATAATTGTCGGTTTCATTTTTGAAAACCCATATACAAAATGTACATTAGGAATCCTTTTAATTATATTCTTATTATCTTTACTTAAATAAAAATCATGAAGAAAAAAGCGTCATTTTTCTAATTTACACATACAACTACCCTTGTTTAAGCGTTTCCGAGAGCCCTGTGCTTTTTAAAAAGGCTGAAAACAGACCCTATCTCAAACAGAAAATTGTTTGTAAAAAAATCCCAATTAACTTTTTTTTTATTTGAAGTGCAAATTGCATTTAAAGAAAATGGCTAGGTAATGGCCTCATGTGTCAATATTCTTTTATAAAAAAATCCCAAGTCGGTTCATTTTGTTGATAAAAATTCCCAAATATGCGATTTTTATAGATCTAAAAAATCACAATTTGACCAGATTCCTTTTTCCAAAATGGCTAGGCTAACCCCTGATATAAGTGATCCACCTCTTGTAACAAAAATTAAGAAAAAGAACAGAATGATTTTAAATATTCAATTATTTTGCATTTGTATCACTAATCATTTTACCAATTTTAAATGATAATAATTCATACACAAAGCTGTATTTTTAGTACCGGGGTATGTGTCTATTTCATTATTGTTTTTTTTACACCCTGTTTTATGGTTGTTTTTTTGTTTTGAATATGTGATGACATGTTAGAAAATTGTCATTTCTTCTATTGATCTCTATAGTATTTACATGTATAGTAAATAAGAAGTTATCAGTGATGATTTATTGTTTCTTATTGGAAAGAGCCTTAATATTTTAGATATTTATTATTAAGTTAATATATTGTCAATAAACTGGTGCAGGCAAGTTTTAAGACCGACAGCCTGGTGTATTTTACACTGCTCATCTGTTGACTTGAGGCATTAAATAATTGTGTAAAAATAGCTAGACTTAACAATTTGTTGCAAAATTTGTGACTTGGATAGGAAGGGGGTCACCCCCTGCTTGAGCGTTTTTGATCGTCGTTTGCCCTATTAAAGTCCGTTGTCTGTCTTTAACATTTGCCTTGTTAATTCCTATATGCCTCATTTATTGCCAAATCTTCATTAAACTTAGAAGATTTGTCCCAATTATATCTAGTGAGTAAGTGAATTGCAGGTTCATGTGAGGTCAGAAAGTAAGTCACAATGTCAAATAAAGACAAGCTTGTTAATACTGAATTAGTCACTTTTTTGTCCAATCCTCATGAAAATTTCATTTTTGTCAAACTTTATGTTCTTATGATATCTTAGCTGCGTTATAAAATGGATCTGGTCTGTTGATAAATATGCATACCAGGGGTGAGGCAGATTGCCATAGTGACAATAGTGAAATCTTGTTGAGGCAGTTTTTCTTAAATGGATATATATTGAAACCTAAGTGTTAATAATTACATGTAGGAGTCACAGATTTGGTCCAATCATCTTGAAACAAGCTCAGAACAGGTTTCCCAATGATGTCAAGTTCATATGGCGACCAAAGTCCATTATTGTCACAGCATGCAGAAGCCATTTGTCACTTGTGTTTATATTAGCGGTCATGAGGCAGTCATTTCAAGTTGCGAAAAAGTTAACACTCAAATTGATCTACGTTGTTGTCTCGCTCGCTATCTGACTTAATAGTGTGTATAGTGCTTATTTGTGACTTTTAGAATTTAATGCTGTATCGGCTTAAATGCGGCTTTTTTGGAGAAAATAAGTACTAAGGTGTTGAGAAGGTTTGTTTTACCTGGATGAAAACAAGGAAATCTTCAAAATAAATGTAAGCATTTATGTTACAAGCTTGCAAACAATAATAGCTATTAAAATGCTTGCTTATTAGTGCTTCAGCAAAGAGCGGAATCATCTTTCTTCCAGCAGATCAGTGAGTTATCAGCATGATGAAATATGTTGAGAATGGTTTGATTGAGAATGATTGTTTGTGGTTTGAATCATTAACCATTATTAGAGATAGCTTTGCTGAGTGTGATTGTTTGAATGAAATCATGTTTGTGTGATGTTTGTGTACAAAGAAGGGTTTCTAAGCATTTTTTTTCTCTTAAAGTGAATGCAAATTATATTATTAGATGACAAACTTTCTGTAAAGTGTTAACCTGACTTTTGCAGCCACCTGCGTTAAGCATTTTGTTCAACCACGTCCCTTAATCCTTGGCCAAACCATGCTTTATATAACTTTAAAAAAAATGCCCCCCCTCTCCTATTTTTTTTTTAATATTCTCAAAATTTTCACCAGTAATGTTTATGTATTAATTTTACTTAATGTCAGTGTTATCCAACTGCAAATACTGTAAGCATTCATATAACTATATAATATATATTTAATAAATAGCAAATTAGCATACATGTAGAGCTGTAAACATGCAGTCTGATAGTGGCCACACAAGGGCATTTAATGTTGGTAATGCAGTCTGATAGTGGCCACACAAGGGCATTTAATGTTGGTAATGCAGTTTGATAGCGGCCACACAAGGGCATTTAATGTTGGTAATGCAGTCTGATAGTGGCCACACAAGGGCATTTAATGTTAGTAATGCAGTCTGATAGTGGCCACACAAGGGCATTTAATGTTGGTAATGCAGTCTGATAGTGGCCACACAAGGGCATTTAATGTTGGTAATGCAGTCTGAAAGTGGCCACACAAGGGTGTTTAATGTTGGTAATGCAGTCTGATAGTGGCCACACAAGGATATTTAATGTTGGTAATGTAGTCTGATAGTGGCCACACAAGGGCATTTAATGTTGGTAATGCAGTCTGATAGTGGCCACACAAGGGCATTTAATGTTGGTAATGTAGTCTGATAGTTGCCACACAAGGGCATTTAATGTTGGTAATGCAGTCTGATAGTGGCCACACAAGGGCATTTAATGTTGGTAATGTAGTCTGATAGTGGCCACACATGGGCATTTAATGTTGATAATGCAGTCTGATAGTGGCCACACAAGGGCATTTAATGTTGGTAATGCAGTCTGATAGTGGCCACACAAGGGCATTTAATGTTGGTAATGCAGTCTGATAGTGGCCACACAAGGGCATTTAATGTTGGTAATGCAGTCTGATAGTGGCCACACAAGGGCATTTAATGTTGGTAATGCAGTCTGATAGTAGCCACACAAGGGCATTTAATGTTGGTAATGTAGTCTGATAGTGGCCACACAAGGGCATTTAATGTTGGTAATGCAGTCTGATAGTGGCCAAACAAGGGCATTTAATGTTGGTAATGCAGTCTGATAGTGGCCACACAAGGGCATTTAATGTTGGTAATGCAGTCTGAAAGTGGCCACACAAGGGTGTTTAATGTTGGTAATGCAGTCTGATAGTGGCCACACAAGGGCATTTAATGTTGGTAATGTAGTCTGATAGTGGCCACACAAGGGCATTGAATGTCGGTAATGCAGTCTGATAGTGGCCACACAAGGGCATTTAATGTTGGTAATGCAGTCTGATAGTGGCCACACAAGTGCATTTATTGTTGGTAATGCAGTCTGATAGTGGCCACACAAGGGCATTTAATGTTGGTAATGCAGTCTGATAGTGGCCACACAAGGGCATTTAATGTTGGTTATGCAGTCTGATAGTGGCCACACAAGGGCATTTAATGTTGGTAATGCAGTCTGATAGTGGCCACACAAGGGCATTTAATGTTGGTAATGTAGTCTGATAGTGGCCACACAAGGGCATTTAATGTTGGTAATGCAGTCTGATAGTGGCCACACAAGGGCATTTAATGTTGGTTATGTAGTCTGATAGTGGCCACACAAGGGCATTTAATGTTGGTAATGCAGTCTGATAGTGGCCACACAAGGGCATTTAATGTTAGTAATGCAGTCTGATAGTGGCCACACAAGGGCATTTAATGTTGGTAATGCAGTCTGATAGTGGCCACACAAGGGCATTTAATGTTGGTAATGTAGTCTGATAGTGGCCACACAAGGGCATTTAATGTTGATAATGTAGTCTGATAGTGGCCACACAAGGGCATTTAATGTTGGTAATGCAGTCTGATAGTGGCCACACAAGGGCAGTTAATGTTGATAATGCAGTCTGATAGTGGCCACACAAGGGCATTTAATATTGGTAATGCAGTCTGATAGTGGCCACACAAGGGCATTTAATGTTGGTAATGCAGTCTGATAGTGGCCACACAAGGGCATTTAATGTTGGTAATGCAGTCTGATAGTGGCCACACAAGGGCATTTAATGTTGATAATGTAGTCTGATAGTGGCCAAACAAGGGCATTTAATGTTGGTAATGCAGTCTGATAGTGGCCACACAACGGCATTTAATGTTGGTAATGTTGTCTGATAGTGGCCACACAAGGGCATTTAATGTTGGTAATGCAGTCTGATAGTGGCCACACAAGGGCATTTAATGTTGGTAATGCAGTCTGATAGTGGCCACACAAGGGTATTTAATGTTGGTAATGCAGTCTGATAGTGGCCACACAAGGGAATTAATGTTGGTAATGTAGTCTGATAGTGGCCACACAAGGGCATTTAATGTTGGTAATGTATACATTGTATATGAGTCTTGTTCTTGGCAAACTGGGCTTAACCCTTTCAGTGCTGGAACCGAATTTTGAAGGCCTTTGCAAACAATTTGGATCCAGATGAGACGCCTCAGAACGTGGCGTCTCATCAGGATCCAAACTGTTTGCTATTCTGATAGTACTCTTTGAAAAAAATCAAAGAATATGCTAATTTTAGAAATTCAGCAGACGACATTTTTGCAGACTACAAATTTCCCAGCATGCAAAGGGTTAATGCATGAGAGGAAAGTGTCATCCGTGATAAGCCTGTGAGAGCCTGCATTAAGCCCAGTTTTTGCAGAATGCAATTCATATGATCAAAACTAGCTATTGTTACCACAGGCACATACGATTTCATTGCTGTTTACGACGATTTTTGTCATGATTTAAACAATAATGTTTCTTAATTGTTTAAGATATATGGGCAATACAGAAAAGACCTGGGCAGTTTTGCTAAATTCCAAGCGAAGCTATTAAAATCTAAAGATAAAAAAGACATCGGCAAGCGTGAACCCAGAGAGACATACAGACTTTTAGAATGTTGGTGTAAGTACTTAAATTCTTTCATTTTGTTCATTGTTTATTTTTTAAATCATCCACATGTGGTAGGGTGTAAATATAATTTCAGTAGATATATAGTACAAAAGCATCTACACGTTAGAAAGACAGTGTAAATTGAATAATTATTAATGAAAAATATGTTAATAAGAAACTGGTCACCATAGACATGTACCGGTATCAACTTAAATTTACTTTTACTTAATATAAATATTGGACATTTGTGCTTGATACATTGCTATGAACATATTTTTAACCAGGTTTTCCGAAGGAAAAAACTGGTTATTAGATTGGCGAATGCGGGTGGGCAGGCTGGCTGGCTGGCGGGCGGGCGGAACATGCTTGTCCGGGCCATAACTATGTCGTTCATTGTCAGATTTTAAAATCATCTGGCACATTTGTTCACCATCATTGGACGGTGTGTCGCGCGAAATAATTACGTCGATATCTCCAAGGTCAAGGTCACACTTTGAGTTCAAAGGTCAAAAATGGCCATAAATGAGCTTGTCCTGGCCATTACTATGTCATTCATTGTGAGATTTTAAAATCATTTAGGCACATTTGTTCACCATCATGGGACGGTGTGTCGCACGAAAGAATCACGTCAATATCTCCAATGTCAAGGTCGCCACAACTATAAATAGATTTTAAAAAAAACAAACTTACAAAGGGGGTTAATTTTGTTTGTTCATTTCAAAAGTTCAGTTTGAGTTTTCTCCCTTTATCAGATTTTTTTTTCACAATGAAAACCTGGTTTTGTGACAATTTTGTCCCCTTGTTGTTTCGTTTAATTGCTTTAATTTCTTTATATTCTATTGAAAACGTTTATCTCCATTCAGGTAATTTCCACTAGTAAAAAATATCAAATGTGCAAAATTTTTGCCTCAATATGCAGCAGGGTAAGTCTATTAAAGCCCAGTGGAATGCTCACATCTTGGATGACAGTTAAATGTATACAGACTTATCATGAGACAGCCTCATTAGAATGCTCATTGTCTTGAATATGGCCATCTTGTTCCAACAAAGATCTTTAATATCTTAGTGTTTGGTGTAGGCAGTGATTTTGACATGATGACTAGTTTAACTCTTTCAGGGCTGGAACCGAATTTTAAAGGCCTTTGCAAACAGTTTGGATCCAGATGAGACGCCACAAAATGTGGCGTCTCATCAGGATCCAAACAGTTTGCTATTTTGATAGTATTCTTTGAAAAAAAAATTAAGAAAATGCTAATTTTAGAAATTCAGCAGACAACATTTTAGCAGAATACAAATTTCCCAACATGCAAAGGGCTATTTTAAAATGATCCTTGCCCTGGGAAAATGGGCTTTATGCAAAGCATGTGTGTAAAGTGTTGTACCAGATTAGCGTGTGTAAAGTGTTGTACCAGATTAGCGTGTGTAGTGTTGTACCAGATTAGCGTGTGTAAAGTGTTGTACCAGATTAGCCTGTGTAAAGTGTTGTACCAGATTAGCCTGTGTAAAGTGTTGTACCAGATTAGCTTGTGTAAAGTGTTGTACCAGATTAGCTTGTGTAAAGTGTTGTACCAGATTAGCGTGTGTAAAGTGTTGTACCAGATTAGCGTGTGTAAAGTGTTGTACCAGATTAGCCTGTGTAAAGTGTTGTACCAGATTAGCTTGTGTAAAGTGTTGTACCAGATTAACTTGTGTAAAGTGTTGTACCAGATTAGCCCATGCAGGCTTATCAGTGACTATTATATACATGTAGTGATTTTCCCAGGAGGACAAAGGGGCATGGCACATTACTTTCAACAAGAGGGCCATGATGGCCCTGAATCGCACACCTGACTCATTAGGATCAGATGAAAACTATGACCTCTATTGTCTACACAATGTTTTTCTATGATTTGACCTAGTGACCTAGTTCCTGACTCTAGATGACCCAAATACAATCCCAATCCAGATTTCATCAAGATAAACATTCTGACCACAGTTCATAAATATTGGATGAAAACTGTGACCTCTATTGTCAACACAAGGTTTTTCTATTTATTTGACCTAGATTTTTACCCCAGATGACCCAAATACAATCCCACCCAGATTTCATCAAGAATTCTGACCAAATTTTATAAAGGTTGGATGAAAACTGTGATCTCTAATGTCTACACAAGGTTTTTCTATTATTTGACCTAGTGACCTAGTTTTTGACCCCAGATGACCCAAATAAAATCCCAACCCAGATTTCATCAAGATAAACATTCTGACCAAATTTCATAAAGATTGGATGAAAACTGTGACCTCTATTGTCTACAGAAGGTTGTTCTATTATTTGACCTAGTGACCTTGTTTTTGACCCCAGATGACCCAAATACAATCCCAAACCGGATTTCATCAAGATAAACATTTTGACCAAATTTCATCAAGATTGGATGCAAACTGTGACCTCTACTGTCTACACAAACAAATTGTTGACAGACGGACGCACAGACACACGCAGGCACGCACAACGGACGCCGGACATCACACGATCACATAAGCTCACTGTGTCACTTCATGACAGGTGACCTAAAAATATGTGTCGGAGATAAACATGAACAGTTGTGGTTAAAATCCCATAGAAACAAGGGCTGTTTGTAAAACATGCATGCCCCCCTATATGGGCTATAAGTTGTAGTAGCAGCCATTGTGTGAATACAATTTTTTGTCACTGTGAATGGTGGTGGTGGTGGTGGTGGTGGTGGTGTAGTAGTAGTAGTAGTAGTAGTAGTAGTAGTAGTAGTAGTAGTAGTAGTAGTAGTAGTAGTAGTAGTAGTAGTAGTAGTAATAGTAGTTGTAGTAGTAGTAGTAGTAGTAGTAGTAGAAGTAGAAGTAGTAGTAGTAGTAGAAGTAGTAGTAGAAGTAGTAGTAGAAGTAGTAGTAGTAGTAGTAGTAGTAGTAGTAGTAGTAGTAGTAGTAGTAGTAGTAGTAGTAGTAGTAGTAGTAGTAGTAGTCAAGTAGTAGTAAGCACGTAGTAGTAGTACGTTAGTAGTAGTAGTAGTAGTAGTAGTAGGTTAGTAGTGGTAGTTAGTAGTAGTAGTAGTAGTAGTAGTAGTAGTGTCAAGTAAGTCGTATGCAAAGTAGTAGTATAGTAAGACGTGGTGGTGGTGGTGTTTGGTGTGGTGGTTGGGTCGTTAGGTAGGTACTAGTAGTACTTATTACGTAGTTAGTCCAGTAGTAGTAGTAGTCGTAGTAGGTAAGGTTTAGTAGTAGTACTAGTAGTAGTAGTAGTAGTAGTAGGTTAGCTAGTAGTAAGTAGGTTAGTAGTAGTAGTAAGTAGTAGTAGTTAGTAGTAGTAGTAAGTAGTATAGATAGTAGTAGTAGTCGTAGTAGTAGTAGTAGTAGTAGCAGTAGCAGTAGCAGTAGCAGTAGCAGCATTACAAGACCAATACTTAAGAATGATCAAATGGGAAAAGGTAACATAGCACCAGCAGTAAATATGGAGCTCATTTACAGGTCAGATTTGGAATCTCTGCTGTAAAATGAGATTTTGAATGAATTAAAGGGAGGCAAATCTGTAATAAAAAGAACATGCATAAACCGTAGTTGTTTCCCTTGTTTGAACCATGCTAAATCCTTACAAGTTTGGAAAGAATTGGATGAAAAATTTGGACTTTATTGCATAAACACCATTTTCTCAATTCAAGGGGAGGTAATTCTGTACTTCATGGACCAATAATGCTCATTTTTTGTAGGGTTTGTGTCCTCATTGATATAAAGACACTGTGCAAATTTGCAAAGGATCGGACAAAAAAATGTGGAAGATTTTTGAAAGTTTTCACAAAATAGGCAAAAACGAATAAACATGCAAAGTTCAACGAGCTCCTGCGGCCATGTTTTTTGACGAATCAAATTTCTTTGAACAACTTTTTCAGGGGAGCCCTCAAAGGTCATCCCTGTGAAATTTTTTGAAAATCTGATGAGCGGTTTCTGACAAGAAGATTTTTTAAGGTTTTTACCATATATGGTCATGGCGGCCATCTTGGTTATGTGATCAATTTTTTTTTAACAATTCTTTTGTCCCATGACCTAGGGATGCTCCACATGAAATTTAGTTGAAATTGGCTCAATGGTTTAGTAGAAGAAGATGTTTACAAATTTGTATACGGACGGACGGACGGACGGACGCCGGACGCTGAGTGATCACAATAGCTCACCTCGAGCTATCGCTCAGGTCAGCTAAAAAGTGCGCAGTTTAGGCAAAAAAGGGCAAAAATGTTCAGTGAATACCTGGATTTGGAAGAAACATGAAATCAGAGGCAGTTGTGGGAAAAACATATATAAACAAGCACACTTAATGGTAATTGATGTATTTAACTTACTTAAATTAATATTATTATATTCATGATATTTACCTTGCAATGTCCATTTCAGTTTCATGCTGTTTCAGTAAACTATACACCACGACAAGCATAATAAAGCAATATATGCGTATGAATCTGATTATACACAGATCCACTAACATATATGTGAAACCGGTGTTTGTCTTATCCCATTTTCTAACGATAATCTTTTCAGATGTGTTAACTTTGTGAGTAAAATTCAGTAAACTGAACGGTAACAGTTTGTAAACACTCTTGACATACATCCACTGGCACTGAGTAGATTACTAATAAATATGTTGTTGGTATCTAAAACGTTGTATGCATCGTTGATTATTATCACAGGCATTTAATTTATCCCTTCTAAATGTATGATCTCCATCGTTAATTCGATCGTTATTGGCCATTTTTGCAGAGGGTCACAATTTATTTTCTGTACAGTCCGCAATCATGTTAAAATGATGTAAGCGACAGGTGTGCACAGCAACCTAAAATCGAATAATATGTCTGCCTAATATGCTATTCCCATTTTGTTTGATTAGTAAATGTTACAGTAATTGTTTCAATAATTTATTATCTTAAAAACGATAACGATAAAAATAAAATCTAAATCTGTGTCCTGAAATGTTTAAGCAAGGGATTATTGTATTTACTCTTTATGGCACTTAAAAATAATATACAAAATTCGTGTCTGGAAATTTAGATACGAAAAATATAAAAAAAATGACAGGTATCCGAAAATTTAGAGACAACAATTAATGTGTCCGAAAATTATAATTGTATAGAAAAAAAGTAATAAATTAATGATAAATAATTGTATTGTGGCTTACTTTTCTTTTTCTGCTTTGAAAGAAAAACAATTTCCGGGCTTTGCTAAATCTTGCCTCAAATGATAGAACCAACAAGTAAAGCTGTTTGGTGAATCCATTGTTTTCTATGGATTTACCCCATTGAGCGAATGTAATGGTCAGTTGCCCTCAGAGATGCATCTGCAATGTACCAGGTTTTATGACCTTAATCTGGTTGTAAAAATCCATGCTCAAAGTGTCACAAGAGAAGCGAAAACAGGGCCATAGTCTGTTGAATAGCGCTGAAAAATATACTGTCTGAACATTTAACATAACATAGCCTTATATTATTAACAGATAGGGTGGTACAGACCTGGCACTGGGTAGTGAATGTCTGAACATTTAACATAACATAGCCTGATATTATTTACAGATAGGGTGGTACAGACCTGGCACTGGGTAGTGAATGTCTAAACATTTAACATAACATAGCCTGATATTATTAACAGATCGGGTGGTACGGACCTGGCACTGGGTAGTGAGGAAGGTCGGGGAGGACTGGATATTCCTGGCGCTGCTCGGGATCATCATGGCCCTTCTCAGCTTTGCTATGGACTACGTCATAGAGAAGATGCAGGAGGGTGAGTGTGGAGCTTAAACCTTTTTATTTCATCTTGATTGCATTAACCCTTTAAGCGCTGGAACCGAATTTTGAAGGCCTTTGCAAACAGTTTGGATCCAGATGAGACGCCACAAAACGTGGCGTCTCATCAGGATCCAAACTGTTTGCTATTCTGATAGTATTCTTTCAAATTACCCAGCATGCAAAGGGTTAAAAGCTTATTGAAATGCTCTCGAGTTTGTTTCCTGGGAAGGACCAGTACATGGTGCCTTTTCAAAGATGATTATAGAACACGTGCACAGTGGGGTACCAACCTGTGCTCTCACGTTTGCTGGGCGGACACCATATCCACTATGCCATGGCTAAAGTGAACAATCATTAGTGGTTTGGATGTCTTTTATGACACATACAATCGCGTCATACCAAAAAAGGCTAATGCCATATGCAGCCAATATAGTTCTGGCCCAGCCTGCTAAAAGGTCTGCTAATAAAACCATGAAATCATGTGGAATGTAAAGGCCCCTTACCAGATTGTACATTTGCGTTAGCTAGGATGGAGGTAAGCTCACCATATATGGCATAAGACCCATTTTAGAATGCCGCAGGTCATATAATAGTTGCTTGTAATCCCCATCACAATCATGCACTATGGGATCACAAAATTTACACAAATGTCAGATTTTTACTGGGCTTTAACTAGATCAATATTGATTATAACAAATTTTGCCACTTTATTGCAAAATTCTTCTCATTACGAGATGTTTTTTTTTAGCCAAACAAGTCTGTTTTTCAGCAATTGGCAATTAGAAAATTCAGACATGTTATTGGTTTGTGAAGAAAAATTAGTGTTGGCATGGCTTGTATGATGCAGCACAACTTAATTTGACATTGTTAAGTTTCATGATGTACATGGTTTTAGAGAAAGTGAAGGACAGTGAGTATTGGAAAAAAAAATAGTGGTTTGTGAAGTAGTTTTTGTGGCTTGCCTTTCATTTATGACACAAAAGGGATATTTTTTTCGGCCTTGCTTTACTTTACTATGTGGAAGAAAAAAACAGCCCTAAAGGTTGTGTTTAACGCTATTTAAAGTGGTTTCTCTGGTTTGGATGTGTTACAATTTCTTACAATTTCACATAAATAATGGACCTGATGACACAAGAATGAGTTGATGTATATGAGTGGCGCTGTGGGACTTGTTAAGGTGCGTAAAGAGTTGTTCCAGATATGTGTTCGCAGTTCACACAGGCTGATCAGGAATGAAACTTTCTGCCTTAACTTGATTTTCGCTAAGAAGAGTTTCTGTGATTTTTTTAGCTCACCTGAGCACAAGGTGCTCATGGTGAGCTTTTATGAATGCCTTTTGTCCGTCGTCTGTCGTGCGTTGTCCGTTGTGGGACATCAACATTTGCCTTGTTCACTCTCTAGAGGCCACATTTATTGTCCAATCTTCATGAAATTTTGTCAGAAGCTTGATTTCAATGATATCTTGGATGAGTTTGAAATTGGTTACGTTTGCCTGAAAAACATGGCTGCCAAGGGGCGGGGCATTTTTCCTTATATGGCTTTATATGGCTATATTAAAATCTTGTTAACACTCTAGAGGCCACATTATTGTCTGATCTTCATGAAGTTTGGTCAGAAGATTCATCCCAATAATATCTTGGACAAGATCGAAAATGATGCCAGTTGGTTGAAAAACATGGCCCCCAGGGGGCCGGGCATTTTTCCTTATATGGCTATAGCAAAACCTTGTTAACACTCTAGAGGCCACATTTATTTTCCGATCTTCATGAAACTTGCTCAGAAGATTTGTCCCACTGATATCTTTGATGAGTTCAAAAATGGTAATCTTTGCTTGAAAAACATGGCTGCCAAGGGGCTGGGCATTTTTCCTTATATGGCTGTAGTAAAATCTTGTTAACACTTTAGAGGCCTCATTTATTGTCCAATCTTAATGAAACTTGGTCAGAAGATTCATCCCAATAATATCTTGGACAAGTTCAAAAATGATGCCGGTTGGTTGAAAAACATGGACGCCAGGGGGCGGGGAATTTTCCTTATATGGCTATAGTAAAACCTTGTTAACACTCTAGAGGCCACATTTATTGTCCAATCTGGATGAAATATGGTCAGAAGATTTGTCTTTATGATATCTTGGATGAGTTCGAAAATGGTTAAGTTTGCTTGAATAACATGGCCGCCGCCAAGGGGCGGGGCATTTTTCCTCATATGGCTATATAAGGCTATTATAGTAAAATCATGTTAACACTCTAGAGGCCAAATTTATAGTCCGATCTTCATGAAACTTGGTCAGAAGATTCATACCAATAAAATATTGGACGAGTTAAAAAATGATGCTGGTTGGTTGAAAAACATGGCCACCTCAGGGGCGGGGCTATTTTCCTTATATGGCTATAGTAAAACCTTGTTAACACTCAAGAGGTCACATTTATTTTCCGATCATCATGAAACGTGGTCAGAAGATTTGTCCCAATGATATCTTGGATGAGTTCGAAAATGGTTTTGGTTGCTTTAAAAACATGGCCACCAGGGGCGGGGCATTTTTCCTTATATGGCTATATATGGCCAAAGTAAAACCTTGTTAACACTCTAGAAGCCACATTTATTGTCCAATCTTCATGAAATTTGGTCAGAAGATTGGTCTAAATGATATCTTGGATGAGTTTGAAAAGAATTATGTTTGCTGGAAAAAAAAATGGCTTCCAAGGGGCGGGGCATTTTTCCTTATATGGCTATAGTAAAATCTTATTAACACTCTAGAGGCCACATTTACTGTCTGATCTTCATGAAACTTGGTCAGAAGATTCATCCTGATAATATCTTGTATGAGTACAAAAATGATGCCGGTTGGTTGAAAAACATGAAGGCCAGGGGCGGGGCATTTTTCCTAAGATGGCTTTAGTAAAACCTTGTTAACACTCTAGAGGCAACATTTATTTTCCGATCTTCGTGAAACTTAGTCAGAAGATTTGTCCCAATAATATCTTGTTATCTCAGGTCAGCGAATTTGGGCCTTTCAGGCCCTCTTGTTTTATAAAAGCAGAAAGCGTCATCTGTGATTAGCCTGTGCAAACTGCTTAGGATAACCTGGGATGACACTTTACGCACATGCATTAAACCCCCTTTTCATAAAGCGAGTTTATTGTTTTTTTTTTTGAAGGATGTCTCTTCTTAGTGAAAAACCAATGTAGTTGGAAAGTGTCATCACTGATAAGCCTGTGTGCTGAGCAAGGTTCATATGAGTCACGTTCTGAGAAAACTGGGCATAATGCATGTGTGTAAAGTGTCGTCCCAGATTAGCCGGTGCAGTCCGAACAGGCTAATCAGGGAAGACACTTTCCGCCTAAACTTGATTTTCGGTAAGGATGGACTTCCTTGAAACTAAAAATACCATAAAAGCGGAAAGTGTCGTCCTTGATTATCCTGTGCGGACTGCACAGGTTAATCTGGGACAACACTTTACGCACTTGCATTCAGCCCAGTTTTCTCAAAACGCGGCTCATATATGTTTTGTTTAAAGACGAGAGAAATCTGATTTTTTTTTTCAGCAAAGATGTTGCTATATGAGGAGTTTTCATTCTCATTGCCTCTGCAGTACGTGGGCTGGGTCCTGTACTCCCTACTGCTCATCATGTTTGCCACTGGCTTCACACACCTCATGTCCCCACAAGCCATTGGTAGGTAACTCTGACAGTGTTTTTTTACTCACCATTTTGGGATTTAGTCCCTTGTTTTTGTGCTAACAAATTTGTTAAAATTAGAGAAATAAAATTTTTTCAATGCTAACTTTACTTATGATCAACTGATAGAACTTCATTGGAGATGGGAAATGAACTAAATGTTGAGGTACATACATGTACATGTATATATATATATTTTTTTAGACACCTTCAATCGGAAATGTTTAGGTCCCATTGGGGAAAATTATATACTTTTTTTATATGGAGAAAAGGTCCACCTACCATACTCAACTTTAAACAACAAAACACTATCTGGAAAATTTAAGCTGTTATTGGTAAACGCTCTTTGTCAAGCTGTATGGGTTGGCTGCATGTATTGTCGGTCGCACTCTCAATAAGCAGTTTTCATCATAGTTTTGTACTAGGCATTACTATGTAAAAAATCTGTGAGTAATTTGCAATATATTTCTGTTAATCATCAAATATTGCCTCAAGAATTGTTAACTAATTGGATTATGCCCCTTGATTATTTTCAAGTCAAGTCAAATCAATTTTATTTTGTACACAAAGGCGTCCGGCCCAAAATACATAGTTCTGCATTACAACTAACAATTGGATCATAATAGAGTTGTGTCTAGAAGATGTTTATAAAAAATACTTACAGGTTGTGTTAATATAGCAATGTTAATTATTAAGTTATTAATATTTTTAGATCTTAACATAGTTGTGGTAAGAACATATCTACACACTCGCACACATATACACAAACAACATGTACATGTATAGGGATATTATAATGTTCCACATACCCCCCTCATCAAGACAATATCTTCCATGAGATTGTTTCCCCTTGTTAAACTGAATACAGTATATAATCTTTCACACTTTCCCCTCTCTCCCACCCACCTGTTTAGCAAATAAAACAATAAATAAAATTAAATTAGTGTGAAACACTATAAAGAAATAAACATGGTAAATTAATAGCAAAATGTGAAGACACTGTTGATTGCAGAGACTATTTACTTCAATGCTTCATGTTAAATAGGACCATGTGATTTTGGTAGGCAACATTTCGACACAATACCCTGACGGCTGCTTAAGAACTAAATAAATAAAAATGGTATATGAAAGTATATAAAAAGACAACATTTTTAGATCAATTCATTCAATATACTTATAATAATAAATGTGCTTGTATTTATTTAAAGATGTCCCAAAAGCCATTTTATAATATGAAACTTTTTATGCTACTCCTTCCAGACTTGCTTTGAAAGGAACCAACTGATATTTGCCTTTTTTTAGAGCATGTTCCTCATTATGCCTCTCTGTCCAAAATGAATAATTTGTCTTTCTTTAGCATTTAAGCCTAGTTTAAAAGATGATTGTTTAAAAAATAAGTTATTTTTGTGAAAGTCAGTTGTAGCTATCAATTATTTATGTTACATGTTGTGCTGAGGCCAGTTGCTAAAATCTTTAAAGCGCAATTAGTGTATTACATATTTTCTCCAGACCCAAATAAAATATTAGAAAATATTTTTTACTATCAAACATATGCAATTTATTCGAACACACACATTTGTTTACAAATTGTCATATACATGTTTTAAAGACTTAACAATTAAGTCACATAAATAACTTGATAAAACAAGATGTGTTTGTGAAACACTATGTCCCCCCTATACATTTGACCTTGACTTTTGGCATTGAAGGATGACCTTGACCTTTCACCACTCAAAATGTGCAGCTCAATGAGATACACATGCATACCAAATATCAAGTTGCTATCTTCAATATTGCAAAAGTTATGGCCAATGTTTAAGTTTGAGGCAAACAAACCCACAAACCAACAGACCAACAAACCAACAAACAGGGCAAAAACAATATGTGCCCCAGTATAGACTGGGGGACATAAAAATTCACAGCTGTTAGCAAAACTGATCGTTTAAGATTTTAGCAATCAAGCCTAGACTGTCAACATAGACTAACATGCAAAATATCCTTTTTACAGGTTCTGGCATTCCAGAGATGAAGACAATATTGCGAGGCGTTGTGCTAAAGGAATTTCTCACGTTTAGGACTCTTGTTTCAAAAGTTGTGGGCCTTTGTTGTTCACTTGGGAGCACTCTTCCTTTTGGAAAAGAAGTGAGTGAATCTGTCGGGGTCCCTTTTAAAAGTGACCTTTCCTCTTCACATTTTGATAAATTGAAAAAATTGGAAAAAAATTGTTTCAGATTTGCAAATTTTTGTTGGAGTTACAATGTATGTTTTTTTTGCTAGGAAACAAAAAACTGAACATTTACCATGGTTTAAAATATCCATTATATGCATATTTTGATGATTTAAAAACCTGAAAATAATAAAGCGTTGAAAACACAAAACAATTGTATAATTTGGAAAGTTCTGTTGTTATTGTTATTTTTTATGACATTTCGAGGAATGCTTAAATTGGGAATAAAATACCTGTGTTGGTTTGTGAACATTGATGGCCGAGTGTTTTGAGCGGTAGGCTTTTACTTAAGGGTCAGTGGTTCAAGCCCAGGTGTGGAAAACTTTTTTTCTTTTTTTCCTTTTTTTTAAGTGGATTATACTTAAACTCCTTAGTTCTGATGTTAACTTTTATCAATACATGCTAAAATCTGTGAACAGGTCCCTTTAAAAAGTATAATTCGAAAGGAATTTTTAAAGCCAAATATAAGTTTAATAATTGTGAGAGATAAAATCATAAAGGGGCATTTCCTTTTAATTAGTTAATTAAAAATGTGTGACAAAGCTTGGACTGGCATTTGTATGCAAATCAGGGTATATAGTGGTCTGTCTGTGGGTTGGTTGGTTGGTCAGACTGGGTAATAAATGTGTCTTGTTTTGTGAAAGCTGGTCATAGTGCATGTGCGTTTAGTGTCGTCCCAGATTAGCCTGTGCAGTCCGCACAGGCTAATCAGGGAGACACTTTCCGCCTAAACTTGATTTTTCGGTAAGAAGGGACTTCCTTCAAACTAAAAATACCATAAAAGCGGAAAGTGTCATCCCTGATTAGCCTGTGCGGACTGCACAGGCTAATCTGGGCGACATTTTACGCACATGCATTATGCCCAGTTTTATCAGAACAAGACACAAATGTTGTAAGTTTGTGGGGCCAACTTCTACATTTTTCAAGCAATTTTTACTTAATATATGTAATCCCAAGAAGTGTAGATGTGCAAGACACTCTTTTGTATGCCCTCTCATACGTTCCTAAGTTATGCACCCTTGAACTTGGCCATTTTATGGCCAAAGCATTGTATTTTAAGTTTGCAAAACAAACTTGTTGGCGATCATAATATAATTGTAGTTTGGTTGTTTAAGTTAAGATAAATGCAATCTAGGTTCAACCTTTTACTAACGTTTTAAATGCAAAACTGACAATAGTAAACAACAATACAAATAAAGATGACGTCTTCACAGCGTTAAGGTTGCTGCCATCGGAGTTGCGCCAAAATCACAACAAAACTACTTCAATAGATTGAATTGAAACTCAAAATTATGCAGTGATCTCCCCTGTTTGAAATATGTGCCACAGTGATCCCCCCTGTTTGAAATATGTGCCATTGATCTTATTCATGAGCTTGGCTGCTGGTTGCTATTCCCGTTACAAAGCAGCCATGGTATTTTAGTCACCTTCCTGGTAAAAGTCTAATGTTCCACAATATCTTATAGAAACACCTTATTTTCTTCATAGTGTTTATTAGAGTTTGACCTTAAGCATGGTTATTACTTTCATATTGTTTTATAGATGAACAGATGCTATTTTCAGGGACCGTTTGTACATGTCGCTAGCATTGTGGCCAATCTGCTGGGAAAGTTGACTTCATTTAAAGCTGTTTATGAGGTAAGTTTGATGCATTTGATTATTCCCGTGCAAATGCTTTTCATAAGGGTATATTGGGGTCAGAGCAGTGTTTTTTTAGCTCACCTGAGCACAATGTGCTCATGGTGAGCTTTTGTGATCGCCTTTTGTCGGTCGTGCGTTGTGCAGCGTCAACATTTGCTTTTTTAACACTCTAGAGACCACATTAATTATCCGATAAAAAATTTGAAAAATGGTTCAAATTTTGGTTGAAAAACATGGTTGCCTAGGGGCGGGGCATTTTTCCTTATATTTTACATCAACCTCATTATTTGACTTACTCATCCTGTAATTTGACTGAACCATCCTGTTATATGACCGACTTGTCCCATTATTTGACTGACCAACTGATCACCATGGTTACAGAATGAGTCTCGCAGGACGGAGATGCTGGCAGCTGCATGTGCTGTAGGTGTGGCTTGCACATTTGCAGCACCGATTGGAGGTAAGTTTGCTAGATTATTATATCTTGGCAAAAAAAACAAAAACTTTCAGTAGTGCAGCATAAAACAGGCGCACTGTTGGTGCATCTGTTCTTCCGTCTAGCATTCTGTTTTTGGATATTTTTTTTCTAAACTCTTTCAGATGTGCACCTGTTTTTATGCCCCCCTTCGAAGAAGAGGGGGTATATTGCTTTGCTCATGTCGGTTTGTCTGTCGGTCGGTCGGTCCGTCCTCCAGGTGGTTGTCATACGATTACTCAAGAACGCTTGGGCCTAGGATCATGAAACTTCATAGGTACATTGATCATGACTCGCAGATGACCCCTATTGATTTTGAGGTCACTAGGTCAAAGGTCAAGGTCACGGTGACTCGAAGTAGTAAAATGGTTTTTGAATGATAACTCAAGAATGCATACGCGGCCAACAGGGCATACTCTGAACAATATTACTGAAGCAACTGATCTGTAATCCTAAATCTATAATTATCAGTCCAATGAAACATCATCCTTTTAGTAAAATACAGTGGATCAGTAAAAATATTATCAGAATATGAGATTTTTTGTATATTTTTTATATTAAATATTGTGTTAATGTTTAATTTTGTTGATTAATATAAATATAAACAGGACAGGGGAGGTAATACACTATTATATCTTTTCTTATATACAGGGGAAACAAATGCAATAAGTTTAAATTTATTGTTACAGCATTTGCCTCCCTTGTAATATATTTAAATTTTACCAAATGTAAGGCTAACTGCATTTTTGTAATGCATACTACTACTACTACTACTACTACTACTACTACTGCTGCTGCTGCTGCCGCTGCTGCTGCTGCTGCTGCTACTACTACTACTACTACTACTACTACTACTACTACTACTACTACTACTACTTCTACTACTACTTCTACTACTACTAATACTACTACTACTTCTACTAATACTACTACTACAACAACTACTACTACTACTACTATTACTACTACTACTCTACTACTGCTACTGCTACTGCTACTGCTACTGCTACTACTACTATTACTACTTCTTCTGCTACTACTGCTACTACTACTACTACTACTACAACTACTACTACTACTACTACTACTACTACTACTACTACTACTACTACTCAGTACTACTACACTACTACCACTACTACTACCACAACTACCACTACTACCACCACCACCACTATCACCACCACCACCACCACCACCACCACCCCCACCACCACCACCACCGTGACAAAAAACGTATTCACACAATGGCTGCTACTACAACTTATAGCCCATATAGGGGGGCATGCATGTTTTTCAAACAGCCCTTGTTTAGTGTGTGAGTCTACCTGCATGTCTTAAAGATCTAGTTCACGATATCCATGTGGTCAAAAATATCCATGTGGTCCACGTAAATAATATAATCTCTCTAAACAAGGGTCCAAATAGAAATACAATTTTTAAGGGATTTGGATTATTTGAACATATAAATACATTATTATAAAAAAAAATTCCTGTATCATCATGTCAATTTCAGGAGTATTATTCAGTATTGAAGTAACGGCTACTTATTTTGCTGTTCGTAACTATTGGAGAGGGTTTTTCGGAGCTGTTTGTGGGGCCGTTGTCTTCCGGTTGTTAGCTTTCTGGTTTAATAATACAGGTACGTTGAGTGGATTTTTGTTTGTCAATAGCTTTTTCTCTAAGAATATATATTGGTGAAAATGGAACATTCTACCACTTAGCTCTCTGTTTCAAATCTGGTTTGTGAAAAAAAAAATGTCACACAAGTAGGAGCTGACACAGTTTGTCCTTTTATACAATATTATTTAGACATGTTGTTAGTTACCCAGCATTTGTTTTAGCTAAGTGACACATTTTTGGAAAAATATAATATATAATGTTATGAAATGACCTGACATATCAGATCCTTTTTAATTATCAAAGAAAATTAATGTCTACGTTATTGTCATGATAAAACAGCTGTTTATATTGCATGACGTCACTAGACGTTGCAATGCCATTTGAAAGAAGTCAACTTCCACGAAGATTTACTCAAAATGCCAACCTCAGCCAAAATAGGGCGGGTATTTAATACTACCATTAATCTAAATAAACAATGTTTGAAAATAAAACACCAACATGGTTGCAAATGTTTTTATTTTTGTCATTTCAGAAACGTTAACTGCTATGTTTAGAACATCATTAAAAACAGACTTCCCATTTGACCCTGTGGAGTTATTAGCATTTTCATTTGTTGGGTAATTATTTTTGTTTAAAGCAAATATGCGTTTTCAAGTTGCTTAAATAATATATCTGCACTCGATTGTATAAACGCTGGTTAAAGTTACCGCTCGGTAACATTCAATCCTTGGTAAGTTTGCGGTTATTCAGGTTTAGTAACCTTCAAGGTAACTTTTAAGATTGTATAAACACGATATACCGCAAAGTAACCTTACCACGCATAGTGGAATTTAACCACCGATAACTTTAACCAAAACATTCCCACAATGCATTTTCTAATGATGTAATTTTCGCGCGAAGTGTCACGCATACAAATATCGCACAATTCATAAATAATCTGCACTATTTGCTTTCCCATTTAAATCACGTTAGACATAGAGATGTGTAAAGTATAAAATGTTAAAAATAGCACCACACTGGAATTCGGAATGTCCCATTTTGTACACGGTATAATGCATTCATTTGTCTGTTGTGTATTGGGGTGTTTTCCATTCTTTGTTTATTAAAATATTAAATTATTTTCTTGTACAATAAGAGAATTTACCATAGACAAATTTAACATTGTTCAAGTTTAAATATATCTTTGTATGCAGAAATCTGCAAATGCAACAGAGTTCACCAACGGCTATTATTTGAGCCGCGTTCTGAGGAATCTTGGCTTAATGCATGTGCGTAAAGTGCCGTCCCAGATTAGTCTGTGCAGTCCACACAATCTATTCAAGATCGACACTTTCCGCTTTTATGGTATTTTTATTTTCAAAGAAGTCCCTCCTTACCGAAAATCAAGTTTAGGCGGAAAGTGTCGTCCCTGATTAGCCTGTGAGGACTGCATCGGATCACACACGGCATACCCATAACAGATTATAAAAAACACGTTCTGTGCGTCCTTAAATTCATCGTCCGAAATCGGAAATCATATTGCCCTGTAAATTAAGTCAAATAAAGTGTCAGTTGTTGTTTACTCGTCGAAATTGTGAAGGTCGTTGTTGGTTAGCTTTTATAATATCGCGCGCCGCGGCCATTTTGTGAAGGTAACCTCTCGGTTACTTGTACGTACCCACCTAGGGAAGCAGGGTATGATTTAACTGGGTTTTAACCGATCGGTATAACTAACCAAATTTTATACAAACGCTTACCGACCAGTAACCAACAAGTTCTCTTAACCAACAAGTTCTCTTAACCGCCAGTATGTGTTTAACCGCCGGTTTAACTGTTTATACAATCGGGTGCTGAAGTATTTTAATATTACCTTTTTTATGATTTTTTTATCAGACAAATTAATCAGATATATGGGTCAGTTATGAATATAAAATATATTTGCTAAATGATGTTCAGTAACAATTTCTGCAGTTAAATATGAAAAACTGAAGTAAGTTTAGATATATCTTTGATAAATTATCACACACTTTTTTCCTTTTAAACAGTCTTTTTTACTATTGTTTGGTTTATAGGTATAAGAACATGCCATAATACATAGTATATATGCACTTGCATAGATTTATATGATATTAACATAATTGTTTGTTACATGCTTTTTCAGTATAGCTTGTGGCTTCATTGGGGCATTGTTCATATTGTGCCACAGGAGAATCGTATTGTTTACAAGGAAACATAAACAGATGTCAGCATTTTTGCAGAAAAAGTAAGTTATAAGACTGATTGGCTTTACAGTTTATAGAAATAACAAGTAGGTATTAAACATTTTTAAAATAATAAGGATTTTAATATTAAAGCACATATGTTAATCAACCCTTAATAATAAAGCAGAGATTTTGATTGACGCATAATCCTGCTTTTTGATGCAAGCATTTTGCAATTTTCTCACTTTTTACTCCTGCAAATTAGCTGTCTAATATCATCTTGATGCAAATGTTACTGGGAAGATAAATCAATAATATGTTTTAGATAATACAAATTGTGTTAAAGAGCATACTATTTGGCTGAAATGTATACTAAGAAACATTAACAGCGAATCAAACTAGTATACACAGACAAAATAACTCTGTATTCTGCACCTTAAAATAACATCTGATCCCTTAAATTATCAATCAGGGGGGTCAGTTTACTCCTGGTATCCAAAAACTATTGAATTCCTTAATCCTTAATGCATATTTAATTGACACAGGACGGCATTACAATAAATGTTATATATCTTCCGATTTCAGCTGCGTTTTCTACCAAGGTTTGGCAGCAAATACTTGTTATACAACTAAATTTCAGTCTTTTATCTTTGTTTAGCAGGGATCAGCACTCTGATTTCAGTAACTTTATCTACCCAAGGATCATCACTCTGTTTTCTGATTTCAGCCGCTTTATCTACCTAGGGATCATCACTCTGTTTTCTGATTTCAGCCGCTTTATCTACCTAGGGATCATCACTCTGTTCTTTGATTTCAGCCGCTTTATCTACGCAGGGATCATCACTCTGTTTTCTGATTTCAGCCGCTTTATCTACCTAGGGATCATCACTCTGTTTTCTGTTTCAAGCCACTTTATCTCTCTAGGGATCATCACTCTGATTTCTGATTTCAGCTGCTTTATCTATCCAGGGATCTTCACTCTGTTTTCTAATTTCAGCCGCTTTATCTACCTAGGGATCATCACTCTGTTCTTTGATTTCAGCCGCTTAATGTACCCAGGGACCATCACTCTGTTCTCTTATTTCAGCTGCTTTATCTCTGATTTGCGTTTCTTTATCTCTCTAGGGATCATCACTCTGTTCTCTGATTTGCGTTTCTTGATATACATAGGGATCATCACTCTGTTCTTTGATTTGCCTTTTTTTATACACCTAGGGATCATCACTCTGTTCTCTGATTTGCATTTCTTTATATACCTAGGGATCATCATTCTGTTCTCTGATTTCAGCCGCTTTATCTACCCAGAGATCGTCACTCTGTTCTTTGATTTGAGTCGCTTTATTTACCCAGGGACCATCGCTCTGTTCTCTGATTTCAGCCGCCTTTTCTACCCAGGGATAATAAAATATCAACCTAATGATCGTCACTCTGTTTTCTGATTTCAGCTGTTTTATCTACCTAGAGATGGTCACTCTGTTCTCTGATTTCAGCCGCTTTATGTACCCAGGGACCATCACTCTGTTCTCTGATTTAAGTCGCTCCTATACCCAGGGACCATCACTCTGTTCTCTGATTTAAGTCGCTCCTATACCCAGGGACCATCACTCTGTTTTCTGATTTCAGCCGCTTAATCTACCCAGGGATCATCAATCTGTTCTCTGATTTGAGTCGCTTTATTAACCCAGGGATCATCAATCTGTTCCCTGATTTCAGCTGCTTTATCTACCTAGAGATGGTCACTCTGTTTTCTGATTTCCTCCGCTTTATGTGCCCAGGGATCATCAATCTGTTCTCTGATTTGAGTCGCTTTATAAACCCAGGGATCATCAATTCCCTGATTTCAGCTGCTTTATCTACGCAGGGATTATCACTTTGATCTTTGATTTCAGCCGCTTTATCTACCCAGACATCACAACTGTATTCTCTGATTTCAGTCGCTTTATCTACCCATGGATCATCACTCTGTTCTATGATTTGAGTCACGTTATCTACCCAGGATCATATTTCTGTTCTCTAATTTCAGCCGCTTTATCTACGCAGGGATCATCACTCTGTTCTCTGATTTCAGCCGCCTTTTCTACCCAGGGATCATCACTCTGTTCTCTGATTTCAGCCGCCTTTTCTACCCAGGGATCATCACTCTGTTCTCTGATTTCAGCTGCTTTATCTACCCAGGGATTGTCACTCTATTCTCTGATTTTAGCCGATTTATCTACACAGGGATCCCCACTCTGTTTTCTGATTTGAATCGTTTTAATTTAACCAGCGATCATCACTCTGTTCTCTGATTTCAGCCGCTTTATCTACCCAGGGATCATCACTCTTGTTGTCGTGTCCTTAACATTCCCACCAGGCTTTGGGCAGTTCTTCGCTTCTATGGTGAGTTGTAGAGTATTTTTTATGCCCTTAGGGAGTTGGAAGCGTTGCACCTGTCTTTCTATATGGTTGTTTCTCCCGAAGCTTGTGCTTCTAACTTGCCTTGAACAATTTCTTTTACTTTATTTAAAGTTAGACAGTTTAATGACTTTAATGTGTAGATGATTGTGATGACATGAATGTAGTATGCTGCGAGTTTTGCCTGAATGGTTGGACATTTTTTATGTTTTTAATTGTACTATTTATAAAACATTGTGTAGATGATCTTTAAGAAATCAATTTGACTACTTTCAGTTTTGGCTTTATTATGGCCCTAAGTCTTTTTGTCCATGTTTGGAAAAAATAGGATGTGTCTGTGCCCAAATCTGTAGTGTGGTGGAATCAATTGTATGTGACACAATTCCAGTTGCCCATGATTTACAATGTGCAATCATTATTGATTTAAGCATTGGCCATTCAAACTGTAACATCAGTTTTGTTTGACCACTTAACATTGATATAAGAAGATACAATTATGTTATTGCATCAACATTTTCAGAGTTGAATTATTGCCAAACCTATTTGTTTCATTTTTTTGTATGCACAAAAAGGAGAGAACAGTAGGAACTCCTCACTTTCCTTTGCAGCTTACCCACAAAAAGGCTTTGAATGAGTTGTTCAGCAACATCACATGGACGGAGAACCAGGCAAACAGTCTAAAGGACGAGACCATGCTAGGCCACTGGAACCACCCTTCCACCAACATCTACGTTTCATTGGTCTTATTCATTATCAATAATGTAAGAATTCAATCTATGGTTGGTCTTATGCATTGCCTATAATTGAGGCATTCTGTTTTTTTATAGCACTGTTCTTTTGCATGATTAATCATGGAAGTATTATATATCTATTAGAATGTACTTCTTCAGTTTCAATAATTTAAGAATTCAATATCGATATTGCACTGATCTTATTAGTTATCCAATGATGGAAGAATTCAATATCTATGTTGAACTGGTCTTATTCATATCCGATAATGAAAGAATTCAATATTTTTTGTTACACTTGTCTTATTCATAACCAATAATGGAAGAATTCAATATTTATGTTACACTGGTCTTATTCGTAACCAATAATATAAGAATGTAATATATATTTTACACTGGTCTTATGCCTTTTCTATAATATAATAGTTCCTTTAAGTAATGTAAGCATTCTTGATATATATGTTACCCTGGTCTAATGCATTTTCTATAATGGTCGTGTCCATTATAAATAATGTAAGAATTCAATATCAATCATGGAAAAATCACTATCTATGCTACACCGATCATATGAATTTTCTATTATGGACGATTTTATCACTGATAATGTTAGAATTCTGCATATATGTTACACTTATCTTTTCCATCATCTTCATGTATGATGGAGGAATTCATAACCAATAGTGTAAGCTTTCTATGGATATATGTTACACTGGTCTTTTGCATTTTTTGCATTTTAAATAATCTAAGAATTCAATGTCCATGTTACACAGGTTATACGAATATTCTACAATCCAAGAATACAATATCTATGTTACACTGGTTATACGAGTGTTCTATATCCAAGAATTCAATATCTATGTTACACTGGATATATGAATATTGCATAATCAACGAATTCAATATCTATGTTACACTGGTTATTTGAATTTTCTATAATCTAAGAATTCAATGTCCATGTTACACTGGTTATATGAATTTTCTATAATCTAAGAATTCAATGTCTAATGTTACACTGGTTATATGAATAATGAATATTCTATAATCCAAGAATTCAATATCTATGTTACACTGGTTATATGAATTTTCTATAATCTAAGAATTCAATGTCTAATGTTACACTGGTTATATGAATAATGAATATTCTATAATCCAAGAATTCAATATCTATGTTACACTGGTTATATGAATTTTCTATAATCTAAGAATTCAATGTCTATGTTACACTGGTTATATGAATATTGCATAATCCAATAATTCAATATCTATGTTACACTGGTTATATGAATGTTCTATAATCCAAGAATTCAATATCTAATGTTACACTGGTTATATGAATATTGTATAATCCAAGAATTCAATATCTATGTTACACTGTTTATATGAATTTTCTATAATCCAAGAATTTATTATCTATGTTATGTTTATCCTGATACTTTTCTTCATTGCCAGTAATTCATTCAATTATGACAGAATTCAATATTTATGTTGCACAGGTCGTATGTATTTATAGGACGAATTCATTATTAAGAATGTATAGTTTCTTTGAAGAGGATGTTACACTGGTCTTATTCATTTTCCATAATGAAATAATTCCAGAAGACTTGTATCTTCTCTTAATAATTATGAACATATATATTAAAATTCTCGTTATAAATTGCACATGTAGTGTTGTGTTTGACAATCATTAATTTTTCCATTTTTCCATTTGTTTTATGCCTGTCATGTATGTGTTAACAAGTTAATATGTGTTCTGTTACAGTTTTGGATGGCTGCTATTTGCAATACATTACCCATTCCTGCTGGAGTATTTGTGCCTGTTTTTACTATAGGTATGTTGGCATTATATAGAGTAAAGTGTACATTTCGTCCCTGTATTAACTATGGTATGTTGTTTTAATAGTTGATGTCACAGGTACATATTTTAGTTTGTTTTCACTTTCTGTGTGTTGGTAATATTTGACGCTACAGGATAACAAATATGGTGCCTTGTTTATCGTATTTACTATAGGTATGTTGCTATTTGTTTACGTATACGATTAATAATTACGGTACATTAATAATTGAGGTAGCAGGAAGACCAATACAGCGCATGTGTATTTACATCTTTATGTTCTTAATGTGTTAATATTATTATTTCTATGTTGATAATATTTGATTTTACAGGATAATAAGTTTTGTGGAGTTTGTGTCTGTTCTCGCTACAGGTATGTTTGTGCTCATTGTTATAACAGGATAATGATTATTGCTGATGTATCAGGAATACTAACATGATGCATTTTTGCCAGTATATAATATAGATATTTTGGTTATCTTTGAACAAAGAATGGTAATATTAAGGTTTATTATATGCATGCATTTACTACAGGCATGATGGTAATAAATGATGTAACAGGATAGCTAATATAATGCTGTAATGTCTGTCTTAATTTGCTGTAGATATGTTGATAATGGTAGATGTAACAGGATAACTAATATGATGTATTGTCTGTCTGTTTGTGCTATAGATATGTTGATAATGGTAGAGGTAACTGGATAACTAATATGAGGGTTTTTCTTCTGTATTTGATCTAGATATGTTGGTAATGGTAGATGTAAAAGGATAACTAATATGAGGGATTTTCTGTCTGTATATGCTACAGATATGTTGATTATGGTAGATGTAACAGGATAACTAATATGATGTTTTGTCTTTTAGTATTTGCTATAGATATTTTGATAATGGTATATGTAACAGGATAATGATTATACCATGATTATACCATACATGTATATCAAGTGATTTGCACCCATCCATAAACAAAATTTATTTGGTTGGGGAGATAAATCCAACGAATGTTCTTGTTGTGTTTGTATTTCATCTCGTTATTTGTGTAATCGGTGATGTAACAGGATAATTTTTATTATACTATTTATGCATGTATATACAATAAGTATGATGGTAATCGTTGATGTTACATAAAAACTAACATGGTGGATTGTGTGCCTGTATTTACTACAGATATTTTAAGTATCATTGATGTAACAGGATAACAGAAATTGTGGATTTTGTGCTTTTATTTACTAAAGTTATGTTGAGTATCATTGATGTTACAGGATAAGTTATATTGCTCATTTTGTATCTCAAATTACCATATGTATGTTTGTAATTATTGATTTAACCGGATAACTAACATGTTTGATTTTGTGCCTGTATTTTCTAATATTATGTTGAATATAATTGATGTTACAGGATAAGTAATATTGCTTATTTTGTATCTTAAATTACTATAGGTATTCTTGTAGTAGTTTATGTAACAGGATAACTAATATGGTGGATTTTGTTCTATTTGCACTATTTGTATGTTGGTTATTTATGTTATTGGTTACTTATATATTATTTTGTACTTTTTAATACGTACAATTACCAACAGACGTGTGCTTTAATAAATTAATATATACACATATAATATGATACAATAACATAGTATGGTCTGTATTTTGTAAATGTATGTTGGTTATCGATGATGTTACAGGATAAACAATATGATGCTATTTTGTGTTTTTCTAGGAATGTTGGTATATGTTGATGGTGCAGGTTAATCAACATGGATCATTTTGTGTTTGTGTTTAGTATAGGTATGTCTCAGCAATTATAGTCTGACTCTTTTCAGCTTATTGTCTTGTTTTACTGAATATGATCAACATATTAGTTTTTGAACTAATCTGTGTACAACTGCAAATATTTGAACTGGGAGGATTGCAGTTGTTTCCATATGTGCATGGTCATATGTCTGCTGTCAGGCCTTTCCCTGGCATATTTTCGGGTTCATTAAACGGACCCATTCTCAATCCGACATTATTGAAAAATGTTCCAAAACATTAAAAAAAAGAAGTGTCTAATGATTATGGTATGTAAATTTTAGTTCAATTACATCTAACAAATTATTAGTTTAGCTTATATGATTTTATTATTCTGATTTGAATAATTATTAAGAGTTATATTAAAGTAGTTTTTCTCAAATCATTCGAATCCAATCCCAAAATGGCCAGTAAAAGGTTGCGATGTCATCGATTGATAACATTACAGGGTGACTGATATGTCCATCTTCTGGCAAGTTTATGTTGGAGAGCTATCTTATATTCAGATTTTGTCACATTATCTAATTTCTACAAACTAATACTATTTTGTATTCACGAGGTCTAGAAACATTTGCTCATAATTTGCAACAAAATATTATGAGACATGTAGTTTAGTTTCCCTATTCTACTACTTCATTTGTTTATTTTCGAAATTAAAAAACAACAACAATATTTTTTGAAATTTATTAATGAGCTAATAATTGGATTTGCACTTTACTATAAATACTTATACTTGTAAGGTGCTGCTTTCGGGCGCTTGGTGGGTGAGTGCATGGCAGCTTGGTTCCCTAATGGGGTCAAATCAGGGGACACTATACAAAAGATAATACCTGGCGGCTATGCAGTCGTCGGTAGGTAGAGACATGATATTGATGCAAATCTCTGCTCACTAACATTGTTCATACGCGTCCAGTTTATTGGTTGTAATAAGTCAAGAATTAGATGAAATAACAAGCGCTTTGAGAAAAGGGGTTTAATTCATTTGCGAAAAGTGTCATCCCAGTTAAGCCTTCCGTACAGGCTTATCAGGGATGACACTTTCCGCTTTTATGATATCTTTCATTAAAAGAAAGTTGCTTCTTAGCAAAAATCTTATCTTTGTCAACTGCACCGGCTTATCTGGGACAACACTTTACGCACATGCATTAAGCCCCCTTTTCTCAGAGTGCGACTCAAATGTGTCCCCTTGTTTCTGGGCATGTCAGAGTTAATTGTATCTACCTTCTCAGTTCTCAAGGTACGTAAGTTTGTATAATGGTTACTTCATCAAAATTTACGAATGAATGGTTATTGAGTATGTACACATAGACATACCAAGAACAGGAATATGTTTGGATTTCAATTGAGAAGGATTTCAATGAAGAACAACATAATTATGTTAAATAATGAAATTGATATTTGACTATTTGAATAACAAATCGTAAATAAGAATCTTTTTTATATTCACACCTCTCTGCAAATATCGAAACAGAAGATAGTTTGTGCATATATGAATACCTTGATTTCGATTGTTTTGCATATCTAATGATATTGTGTTTGTAATTGATGAAGACCATGTTAAATATAGGTTCAAGTCAATATATGACTGTTTGAATCTGTAGGTGCTGCGTCATTGTCTGGTAGTGTCACTCGTACCATATCTACAGCTGTGATAGTGTTTGAGGTCACAGGGCAGATCTCTCACGTCCTGCCTGCTGTCGTGAGTATTTTATGTATTTTCAAATTTGTACAATTTACACCAATTTTATGTTTTTTTAAGGAAGACTTTTTCTTAAAAACAACAACAACAGTTGTGATGGTTTCACCCTTCCTGTTATACATACTGAGGGTATGTATAATATATAACAAACTGAAAAACGAAATTGTATAAAATATTTCATTTCCCACTATTTTAAGTATACATTAAAAAATAACTGGGTTTTACTACATTTTAAAAAATAAACAAAGGAATATTAGTAATAATTGGTTATTGTGTGATACTGTAGTAATAATTGGTTATTGTGTGATACTGATAACTTATAGTTCCTAATAAGAGCTAGAGTGCATTTATATTCTGATAGAAATTATACCTTTACAACTGTTAATATCCCCATTGACAAAGCCAACTGGTTAACGTTGAGATTAAACTGGTGATTCCAGGCAAACAGTTGGATATTTAGCATATGAAAACATAATGCTTAGCATAAGGGTGCATAATATAAACCATTTTTCTTCAAAATTTTCTTATCTGTAATGACTTTGAAGACATAGTAAAGAAGATAAAGTGGCTATGCATGCACTTTAACTTGTGTAAACAATAAACTCAACAAGCATTTTATAACAATTGTCTATATTTGCTTGTTATTGTTTTATGTTTGTTCAGGAATATGTTGACAGTGTTTTGCTATATTAAATAAGTAACTGGTAATATATCCTGCACGGTGCTTTGAGTTTTGGAGGGCATTTTTTTATTGAAAATAAGTAAAAATGGAAAAGCTTTATTATTTAAAATAAACATTTTTTATTTATGTTTTGAAATTATTTACAATGGTTCACGTTAAAGCAAAATATGAAAAGCAGTATGACTCAATCACAATAGGCTGTTTAAACAAAAATTGCACCTTTTGAGATTACGTTATATATGGACACAATTACATTATTACATGCATTATGAGATAAGTGTATCATACTTTGGCGGATAAATACATTCAGTAATAAAGGTTTCGGAATTTCAATGACACACAATCATGAATTTGCAAAAACTAAACACATGCAAATGAAACAAATTCTACCGTATTTGTGCATTTCTTCTCTATTTCAGATTGCAGTGTTGCTCTCCAATGCAGTGGCCAACTTCTTCCAGCCATCTTTTTATGACAGTATTATAAACTTGAAACGATTGCCTTACTTGCCAAATATTGCGTCATCAGGGTAAACATAAACAATAATTAATCTTTAATACGAAAACCCGACACAAAAACCCTAGAAAAACAGCCACCTAGTTGTTATAGTTAATGGGGAACTTGTGTATGCCCCCACTAATTGGGAGGCAATAACAGAGGTGGTAATCATGTGACAAACAGGATTGTGACATCCATGCTGAGAAAGGTTTTTTTTTTGCTGTTTTATACCCTTCATTATTTGTATTAATTGTTTAAATGCGGCTCACATTCCAGCCATATCAGCAAGAAAGTTAATAGTGTTTATTTAGTATTAATATTCTCTCTTTATTTCGTCTTTACATGCTGTGAATTTTCTTTGCGGGAGCTGTGATTTTGTAACCCCCTAAGAAATTTGCAGCGATCAAAAATGATATAAACGCCTGTCACTTTTTTTCAGATATGGCTGCAGAGTGAGCGGCATTTTAACAATTGTTAAAAGTAATAAAGGATATATAACGGCGAAAAAAATATATGAAACGGCAAGGACGTCGCTTTTTTTGTGTGTCATGTTATTACCCTCTCTGTTTATGTGCAGATTATTGTCAAGATAAGCATATTGGTCGTGTTCTGAGAAAACTGGGCTTAATTTATGTGCGTAAAGTGTCGTCCCAGATTAGCCTGTGCAGTCCGCACAGGCTAATCAGGGACGACACTTTCCGTTTTTATGGTATTTTACTTTGAAGGAAGTCCCTTCTTACCGAAAATCAATTTTAAGCGGAAAGTGTCGTCCCTGATTAGCCTGTGCGGACTGCACAGGCTAATCTGGGACGACACTTGACGCACATGAATTAAGCCCAGTTTTCTCAGAACAAGACACATATTGGTAGTGGCCAGTTTTTCAGTATGCTCATGGTGAGGTTTTCCTGTCATCTTTCATTACTTGTTTTTGAATGTCTGTTGTGTTTTTCCATCGTCAACATTACCACAACTAGTGGTAATATTTATTTTTTTATTTTCATTGATGCTTGATTTATCCATTATGATGATACAAGAATCCAACCTACATGTTATAACATGAGGATGAATTGCAATATGTTTTAGATAACCTGAGCACAATGTGCTAATGGTGAACGTTTGTGATGGCCTTTTGTTTGACGACGGTTGTGCGTCGTTAACATTTACCATGTTAACACTTTACAGGCCACATTTATTGTCCAATCTTCATGAACCTTGGTCAGAACACCAATGATATCTTGGACGAATTCGAAAATGGTTTGGTAAGTTAATAAACAAGGCTGCCAGGGGGTTTGGCAGCTTTGCCTATATGGCTATAATCAAATGTTGTTAACACTCAAGAAGTCACATTTATTTCCAATCTCTATGAAACATAGTCAGAACATAAGTTATTAGTTATATTGATATATTGCATGAGATTAACAATGTTACTGGTCTGTTAAAAACATGACAGCCTGGGGGCATGGCATTTTTCCTTATATGACCATGGTGAAAACTTGTTGACGCTTTATGAGCCACATTTATCGGTCAATCCTCATGCAACTTGATCAGTACATTTGTTCCAATGAAATCTTGGCAGAGATTAAAACTGGGTCATTTGAGCTTAAACACTGGGTCGCTAGGTCAAACAAAAACAACATGTAAGTATTTCAGAATGGTCTAGTTCCTTTTGGTCTCAGGCGCCTTAGGGCACATGGTCTTCTTGTAATATATTTATTATTGAATTTCAAAAGGTATTTAAATAATACAAGTAACAATTGCGACAAATGTTTCATAAAAAAAAGCTGTCCGTTGTGAAGCTGAAATAAAATAGAAAGCATTTCTTTTCCACACGAAAATATGATGATTTTTATTTTAAAACCTTGAATGTGTTTTTTTAATTTTATTATTTATTTTTTTATATTACAGCTCATGTTAACTTGTATTCATAGAAAACAGCTCTTTTTTCAAATACAGCAAGGAAGAACATACACATTCATACATTATTCTATATGCACTATTTCAGCTCGTAGAGTGTGTACGTGGAAGACATACACACATTATTCTATATGCACTATTTCAGCTCGTGGAGTGTGTACATTGAAGACATACAAACATTATTCTATATGCACTATTTCAGCTCGTGGAGTGTGTACGTGGAAGACATAATGGTGTCTCAGGTCAGCAGTATCTCCTTCGTTTCCACCTTCAAGGAGCTAAAAGAGATGCTGGAGACATCCAAACACCGCACCTACCCTTTAGTGGACTCTCCAGGTATGACTGTTGGTTCCAGTGCTCTACAATGATTTGCCTGAATTCATTTTTTTCATCTTACGTTTTCAGGGTGCAGAATCAACGGGGTTTTCAAGGGGTTACACATGGGCTGGACAGAATGTAAACACACCGTTAAGTACTTTATTTTTGCAAATATCTCAAGTTATTGAAATACATTTGCAAAAATCTTTAGTGCATAAAATACAGTTTTTCTTGCAGTTTGTGCCAATATCTTAAGACATAAGAGAACATCCTTGAATACGTCTGAAATCTGTGACACAATTTCACGTTGCGTGACTTAAAGTCGTGCAGTATACTTGGAAATTTTGAACAAGAACACAGGCTTTTTAAATAAAATAATTCTGATGTATTTCACATTTACATAATTAGCATACAAATATGTCTTTTATGTACTAGTTAAAATTGTTAAGAACAATTGTTTTAAATAGTTATTTAATAAAAATGCAGCACTTACCGGTGTGTTACATCCATTAAAGTTTAATTGGGAAAACCCAACAAAGTCACATGATCCTTCACCCTGGTTTTGTTACATTAATGAAAACTGTTTTTAATGCATTGTTGGTTTATCATTATTTCTGTGGTAAGTATGAGGTTCAGCTAGCCCTTAACATATTCCTGTTACACCTACCTTCTTGTTGATTCTCCAGTAATGGGGTTAGAAACTGACTGCACAGGCTAATTAGGGAACACACTTTCCGCTTTAGCTGTAGTTTAGATAAGAAGAGATTCATATAAGCGGAAAGTGTCATCCCTGATTAGCCTGTGCGGACTGCACAGTCTAATCTGGGACGGCACTTTATGCACATGCATACAACCCCCTTTTGACAGAGTGAGGCTCGTATATGAAACTCCTTACCCCAGATTCCATGATCCTGCTTGGATCGGTGAAGAGGTTTGAGCTGGAGCGGTTGCTATGGGTACACCTTAGTCAGGATCAGAAGGTGTTCCTGCTTGACGATGAAGACAAGGAGATGAATTCCATCCGCTCTACACCTGGCTCTTCTAGGGCACCCACACCACCCCCTAGGTGAAAAAATTATATTTTATTGTTTTCAATAAAACGTTAATTACGAAAATATTGAAATCTTACCCCATTCTTGTGAACATTAAACACATTTAATAATTGTTTGTGTCTGTTCTTAAAGTAAGAATTATTGATCGCAAACAGTTATCCATCAATTTTTTAAACTGCATTGTCATTCACCTCACAGAGTTGTCGAATAAATAATTGAAATAACACAATTTTTGGATTGAAACTTTATTTTACAAAGATTTGTATACACTTGGAAACAATAACATATTTAACTGTTTCGTAATCCGGTTAGGATTGCATTTTATGTTTATGAAAAGCTGCAGAACAAACCTATATTTATTTCTAACTGTTTAACTTTAAAGAAATTAAGTAAGTACCTTGTAAGAATGAACATTATTCAGTGAAAGCAATTCATTAATCAAATTGTATTTTTGTTACACTAAAGGATAATTTTTGCAGGGTAGAGAGTATACCTTCGCTCTCTGGGAAAACCGTACTTATTGCATGTGTATAATGTAAATATTGTCGCAGAGTATCAGTCCGCACAGGCTAATCAGGGAAACTAAATTTTACTTTTTCTGAAATTTTCGTTGAAATGGAGTCTCATTTTTAAATAAAGATCCATTCAAGGTGGTAAGTGTCTTCTCTTGTAAGCAGACTTAACATGATTTTCTGGGATTATACCATTTTGTCAATTGTAACATTATGAAGTATATATTTCTGAAGGATAGAGATTATTCCCCCATCCCCAGAGGAGGTACGGAAGCCTCGCTTCAGCGTCACGAAAGTGGAAGAAAAGTTGTCCACCCCAAAGACGCGCAAAAAACCAGTATTTGCAATGACACAAGAAGTAAGTGAAGTAAATAGGTTTTTATCTATGTTTCACTGAGGTCTACCCATTTTCTGTTCATCCATGTAATCAAGCACTGGATAGACAAGTAATGAATTGTGTTTGACACTTTAAGGGTACTGTTATATGTTGTCTATCAAAAGTGAGCTCAGAAAAATGCATTAGAACAATGTTTTATTCTCTAAATGACCCATGCCATTCTTTGAAGAATATGATCCTACCAGTGTGTTGCAGGACATTGTGCAAAATGACTACCCTTACAAATTTGCCATACGTGTTCCCAAAGTATGTAAATGATCATATAAGGTGACTAAAAAGCAATATTTTTGTAAATGTTTAACCGAAACATTTTTATTACGTGTCAACAAGGAAAAAAATGTGATAAAAGATTTAAGGAAAGCGGTTATTTTTCTACTGGAAACAATCCTTGTCGTTAACCATAGTGTAATGTTGATGTTGGGTCCTTTGCAATTGTACCACAGTGTTCCCGTTTTAAAATGAGATCAATAAAAGAACACCAGTGCGTTTGGTAATCCTTTTAAGTATTAATCGTGCATTGTTGAAAAGGGTGAAACGCATTAAACACAGTGCTGATTATCTCAATTGAACTTTTTTTAAACTAAAGCCAGGCCTCTCTAAAAGCTACATTAAGGCAATTTTTCTTTAGTGCCTCTGTTTTTTCCCAAACTCAAACACTCGTATCATATGCCACGTTTAAGGAAACTTTTCCCAGATTCCGGCATTTCAAGTTTTCCATTTAATGCTTTCAATTTGTATATGTAAACATCGGAACTAAGGAGTTCCAGTATAAAACAAAAATAATATTTAAAACATGAATTCAACGCAATCCCCAACTCTGTTAACAGCCCATTTCATTGTCAGCAAGTAATTTGTAGTTGTACTTCCCCTCTTCTGTTTACAGCAAATTCATCTTAAGCAAGTATCTCGACAGAAAGCCTGACAGTTGCACAGCTTATGCACATATCTTAATTTTATTATCCCATTTTGTTCACAGTCTATTTCATAGTCAGCGAGTAACTTGTTTTTGTATGACCCCACTTCTGTTCACAGCCCATTTCATCGTCAGCGAGTAACTCGTTGTATTACCCCACTTCTGTATACAGCCCATTTCATCGTCAGCGATTAACTCGTTGTTGTCGTAGTTGTATAACCCCATTTCTGTTTACAGCTCATTTCATCGTCAGCCATTAACTCGTTGTTGTATTTCCCCGTATCTGTGTTCAGCAAATGTTATTGTCAGCTAGTACCTCGTAGTTATACTTTCCCACTTCTGTTCACAGCCCATTAAAGTGGCAGAAAGTAACTAATAGTTTTATTTCCCCACTTCTGATAACAGCGCATTCCATGCTGCGAGTAAATCGTTGTTGTATTACCCCATTTCTGTTTACAGTCTATTGCATTGTCAGTGAATAACTCGTTTGTGTATTATTGCGTTTCTATTTACAGCCCATTTCATCGTCAGTGAGTAATTCGACAGAGAACCTGACACATTCAGAGCTGCAGGGTCGCCAATACAACACTATGAGTTTGCCCCTAAGGTCAATCCTCAAAAACAAGCGGAGGATATCCGTAACAAAAGCCTCCAGCTTTTCTGATTTACGCAGTAGGTGATTTTGTAGAATCAATAATGCGACTGTATTGTTAGAACTAAAACGAGTACTGTGTACTAAGAAAACTTTAGTTATATAAAAATGTGGTAGTCCAATATAATTGCTAATTGGACTGTGTTGTTAAAACAGCTTCAGTTACATACAGGTTAGGTAGGTAAGTCGAATCGCAAATGGTACTGTGTTGTTAGAACATCTTCACTTATACACAGGTTAGGTAGCTCAGTAGAAACGCGATTTTTTTAAATATAGGTAGAACTTCTTCATTTGAATATCTTCGGTAATACACCACTGAGGAAATTGCTGACATCCCAAAGACCAGAGGGTAGGTTAAATGTTGTCAATAAAATTAATAAGAAAGTAACTTAATTTCTCTTAAAATGTTGATATTTATAAATTCTCAACTATACATAGGGCATTCCTCTTTTGTATGGCTATTTTCTGAGTTGGTGATTTGGTGAATTGGTGATTTCAGAGCCATATACTTGTATAAGGCAGATTAACTTCATTTGTATAAAAGTAGATACTTAAACAACTCAGTATTATTAACGTTATAAAAATAACTACTCCACTATACAGTATTGTTAGTAATTATGTTGTTATTATAATTTCTTCAATATGGACTGTATAAGTGTTTAAAAGGAAATTACGTAAAAATAACTTCATGGATGTAATAATTGGGTTTTTTAATTAATTATTTATTAATTAAAAATAAAAGGTATGATTTACTGGGAAATGCTTTGACATCATGATTAGTAACAGAAATTATAACAGTTTTAATCAAGTTATTGACCTTTTAAACAAGTCCTAATATTTTTTATCAATTCTAACATACTATTTACTTTTTTTTCAGCAGGACTTGATGAACATTTCCGCAGTTTGTCGAAAACTCACACAGATAGTATAGTTGAAGACATTCCATTCGTCATAAATGTAAGTAGTAAGCTGTAACCTATCCAAGATTCACACAGATAGTATAGTTGAAGACATTCCATTCGTGATAAATGTTAGTAGTAGGCTGTAACATATCCAAGGTTCACACATATTGTACAGTTGAAGACATTCCATACAGTATAAATGTAAGTGGTACACTAAAACTATCCAAGGTTCAAAGGTTCATACAGATAACATAGTTTAAGACATTCCTTTTTTTAAAAAGATGCAAGTAGACAACTGCATTTTATTCTATGAGCATACTTATAGGAGACATTCTATTTGTACTAGATGTATGTGTTAGACTGCAAACTATCCCAGTTTCTTACATATAGCATGCTCGCAAACATTCCTTTTGTAATACATTTAGGTAGTTATATAGGGTGCAGAATCACGTGACTTTGTTGTGTTCACAATTAAACGTTAATGGCATGAATGGTTTTAAACACACCGGGTAGTGCAGCCTTGTTTTCAAATATTTTTTTTAAACAATTTTTCTTAAGAATTTCAACAAGTGCAGACAAGTTTTTTATGCTGCTATTCGCATGGTGAAGCACATATAAATTACTTTATTTAATAAGCCTGTTTTCTTGGCCAAAATGTGGCTGTGTACTGCATTTATTAGATAGATTTATTTCAACATAAAATGCATAGATTTACATGGCAGCATGTTATATACACACAATAAGTAATAAAAAACAACCTGCATGTATAAACAAAGCCATGTCAATCAACAGTATACGTTAAGGATTGCACAATAAAGGGTTTGCAATTAAACCCTTATTTCCATTGTGGTCCTTTAGTTATAATATTGTATAACATAGGAGACAACGTTTTATATCACAGTATATAGTAATATCACAGTGAATAATAATGAAAGTCATGTGACATATTTAAGTTACACTAACCTAAATGCATAGAATATATTCTGATAAGTTCTAGACTAGACAATTATTAAGAAGTTATCACAATTTAAGTGTTTAAAAATAAACATAAAATTATTTGCCAAGCTAAAGAATAATCATACAGCAACTAGATAAGACACAATAAATCTATCTATATTGACATTCAAGTTAAATCAACAGTAAGAAATCTTAAAGAGATGCACATTAAAAATCTATCTGGCTTAAAAAATGCTCCCTAACACTGTGTTTAAAAGATGGAATACTTTTGGCATCTCTGATATGCTGAGGAAGAGAGTTCCAGAGAGAGTACACCCATTGAAAGCAAATGACTTTTTGTCAGAACCCTTGACCCTTGGAATGGCATACCTATTGCAATCATGCATGTTTAGATCAGTATTAGGAGAGTCTGACTGTGTTCTAACTCTGAACCTAGTATTCTTATTGTGAATATTACTGACTGGAGTAAAATTATCTTCCATATATAGCGGAGCCAACTTAGAGCTTATTTTAAAAACATGACAAAGTGTGATCTGGTTTACTCGACTTTCAATAGGCAACCAGTTAAGTCTAGTAAAATGTTCTTTACCAATGTGAGACCTAGGATGTAAATTTAATATGAACCTGATAAGTTTATTTTGGGTGACCTGTAACTTGTTTTTTAACATTTGAGTTAAACCAGTGTACCAAACAGAGCAACTGAAGTCAAAGTGGCACTGAATTAAAGACATGACTAGAAGCCTTCTAGTATCTGTGGATAAAAATTCCTTTTTTCGATATAAAAACTTTAACCTTGCATTGGCCTTCTTGATGACTGACTCTGCCATAGAAGTAAAAGACAAATTTTGATCAATTGTAACCCCTAAATACTTGACTGATGATGTAGATGAAATTGTTTCACCGGTTTCACTGGAGGGGACTTATGGTTTGCGCTTTGTGTGTCCGTGAGTCCGTCAGTCTGTCACACTTTTCTGGATCCTGCGATAACATTAAAAGTTCTTCATATGTTTTCATGAAACTTGAAATATGGACAGATGGCAATAGGGAGATTATGCACGTCATTTCATTTTGTTCCTACGTCAAGCTTTCTGGTTGCTTTGGCAACAAATAGACTAGAAATACTACTGAAAATGGTGGATCCTGCACACTTTTCTGGATCCTGCGATAACTTTAAAAGTTCTTCATATTTGTTCACGAAACTTGAAACATGGCTAGATGGCAATATGGACATTATGCACGTAATTTCATTTTCTGCCTACGTCAAAAATTATGGTTGCTATGGCAACACATATATACAAAAATCTGACAATGGTGGAGCCGGTAGGGGACATATATATTGCTTGGCAATAGTCTTGTTTACATGGTTATGCTGCACATTACGTGAAATTTTGGCACCGAATTTAGATGTATTCAATGATATATTTTTAAATCTTATGATATCGCCATACCGTTAACAAAAAAAGGAAAGTGGTAGAAAAACATAAGGTTAATACAGTCATGCAGAGCTGATGATGTTGATGTCAAATGATGATGATAGCTGATCATAGGTTTCATTGGGTCAAAAATGTTGTTTCCGCTTAATGTCGACGCGTAAACTCAGTTGGAGCCAATGTTTGTCAATATTTATATTATTTATAATAACAAATATAGGATCTGGAACGAGTTGTCCTATCATACCATAATTTATTAATCGAGCCTTCGGCGAGCTTACTAACGAATTTTCTGGACGAGTTTAATAAAATATGGTATGTAATGACAACGAGTGTCAGATCTTTTTAACCAGGTTTTCCGAAGGAAAAAACTGGTTATTAGATTGGCGAATGCGAGCGGGCTGGCAGGCTGGCTGGCTGGCGGGCGGGCGGAACAAGCTTGTCCGGGCCATAACTATGTCGTTCATTGTCAGATTTTAAAATCATTTGGCACATTTGTTCACCATCATTGGACGGTGTGTCGCGCGAAATAATTACGTCGATATCTCCAAGGTCAAGGTCACACTTTAAGTTCAAAGGTCAAAAATGGCCATAAATGAGCTTGTCCTAGCCATAACTATGTCATTCATTGTGAGATTTTAAAATCATTTGGCACATTTGTTCACCATCATGGGACGGTGTGCCGCACGAAAGAATCACGTCAATATCTACAATGTCAAGGTCGCCACGACTAAAAATAGATTTAAAAAAAAAAAAACTTACAAAGGGGGTTAATTTTGTTTGTTCATTTCAAAAGTTCAGTTGGAGTTTTCTCCCTTTATCAGATTTTTTTTCACAATGAAAACCTGGTTTTGTGACAATTTTGTCCCTTGTTTATCACATGCTTTTAAATGAGCAAATTAATTAAATATTTACGCACACATAATGATAAATCCCGAATGATGTTTACATTTCGTGGCGTCATTTGACGTTGCAACTACATTTCAGCAAAATAACAAAGTAAGATTGATGAATCGAACGAAAACTAAGCCAATGAAAATGCTTAAAAATTATATTACACATGTGTAAGATAAAATTATTCGTAATGGTTATATAACATGGGAAACAGGGTATGGCATGTGATAATAATTTATATTGACAAATTTTAAGATTCGGAATGAACATCATTGTCACCAGGGAGTAGCATAAACTTCATTGCATTGTCGTTATTAAAATGTAACTTTCAAAAATTGTTGAAAATTGAAAATATATATCTAATGACTTTATTTTAACTCATAAAATAGAATGTCTTTATTGTTGACATTTATCAGTGAGTCTGCGAAAATATATGACAATTTCAAAATAGAACTATACTTGCAGAGTGCTAATACCTCCTTCATAACAATATCGTTATTTGTTGTAGGAACACCTGTCACCTCCTGATCATGTTGTAATTTATCATGATTGAGGACTGACAATGTTCACAAATCATATTCAGACAAAGAGTGTTTTTGTTCATGGCGAAAATTAACTTCTTTTTGGAATAAAACGAATTTCCGAATACACAAAAGGATGCTTAATGCTGATATCTGTAGTTTCAATTTGAATCAAGTCAGTTTATTGCAAACACAATCATTACCAAAGATTTAAGAAGATGAAATAAATAAAATGTATGTGTTATGCCAAACCAATTGTGAAACAGATGCTTTGACGTCAGATTTTTATCACATTTTACCACTCTCATGTCCCCAAAAAAGCTAGTGAGTTATCTGATCACACGCAATGTCATTGGGGCCTGGCGATATGCAATGTGTAGACTTCATATGCGCCAGTAATGTACCAAACAGCATTTCATGAAATACAGATTAGCACACACATATGTTGACAGAAACGAAATCGGTCACTTTGAAAACAAACAGTCGCCACTTTTGATAATTTGTCGCATCTGGAAATAATTTTTTATCGAAAGCCAAACCCCTGATTGATGATCATACATTTACAATGAATTGGATCTAAAGAATCAACATTGGGATTAATGTTTTTTCAAGCAACAGGGACAGAAAAATATCACTAACATTCTCTCATTATGTTACAGAAAGACAGCATTCAGCGAATGGCCAGAAAAGTCATGTTGGTAAGTGTTTTGTTATTATGTTGAAGGTTCTTAATGGCGCATATCAATTTGAAATTGTTACACAACCAGCAGCTTTTTTAATTGACAAATATTTGTCAACGAACAATTGCGGCTGATAGATTAGCACTGTCCGTAAAAAGTGGATATTAAAGTTGTGTAGCTCTACATATCATAAAATTGGCACAAATGCTCCTTGACGTATCAAACATAATTAGCATGTTCATATTGCTCTGGGTCATAAGCATAGGGTTCGATTTGTATATAACTTGGCCATGCTCTGTAAAGGGGGGGGGGCTTTATGCATGTGCATACAGTGTCGTCACAATTTGCTCTGTGCAGTCCACATAGACGAATCAGGGATGACACTTTTTGCTTTTATTATGTTTTTGTATAAAGAAAGCCTTTGCTTAGTGAAACTCCAGTTAAGGCTGAAAGTGTTGTCCCTGTCTGTTTAGCAAATGCGGACTTCAAACGTTATTCTGGGATGACACTTAAACATGCATTAACTCCCCTTTTCACATATCGCGGCTCAATTTAGTTCTAGAGCTCATAAAGTGAATTAAATATCTGACTTATTTCGTAATTTTCGACACATATTCTTCTTAACTTTTATTTTAATTTTTATTGAAATATATGTATAATAGGTTTTTTACACATATTATAAAAAATCATAAATATTTGACAAAATCGTATAGTCTCTATTTAATTGCACAGCATTGCTGTATGAGATAAAAATATATTTTAATTTAAAGTTGTGTATATTTGATATGGATTAAGATCATGGACAATTTTTTTTTAAAGTGCACATATGTGTCTTGGAAGGTCACGTGCCTATTGTTCCGCTTCACTTCACAATATGGGCGCCACACATAAACTAAGGAGTATTTCCAAACACTATTTTATTGTGATCATATATTTAGATATGTGAATTATTTTCACAAAATTGTCAAAAGGGTTTCCTTCAATTGCACTTATCGTGACTTGAGCTAAATATATCATGTGCGTTCCACTTGTTTTTTTTCACATATTTTCTCAAGTTCTTGGCGATTTTTTCAGACACGCAAGTGATTCGTGACATGTATGTACATGCAGTGTTTGCTTCTTTTCACAATCTGGGAGCCATGTCTAAATATATAAATTCTACTTACAGTCATTTCCACACAAATGTTCAAAAGGTGGTCCTCTCCCCCGTATCACAAAATACTAGCTGGAGCTAAGTGTGTTACACAGCAAATACAACACAATATTTTATTAAGACCCGCCACTTCAAAAAAAAAATAAAATAATACAAGTCCTTTATTACTATTTTTTACAGTTTTCAGTTCCAATACTAAGGTATTGACAAATCAATGATATGTCTGTCCTTTATTTATGTTACAGCCGCCTGAACCAGTGAAAGTGAAAACGCTGTCAGAGGACAAGGTAGGCTACTAATTTGATACTTCGTTTCTTACAAAACTGGGAAATACTTTTAATCCATGAGCCTTGTGTATTTCCTTCTCTTTTGTAGATTATAATAAATCACTTAAAGTTTAAATACTCTTTTTTTTCAGTATAATCTTATGTATTTAACAAAAAGAATGCTTGTTGTGGTATATTTTAAACACTTGGCACATGCAATATTTGCGAAAACAAGATCAATAAATTTCCAGATACATTGTTAGGAAAGGACAGCTTATCAATGTTTGCTTATTGACCTGAATGTCGTTATAAATGTTCATCTTTCTGAAAAAAACATTATTAATGCAAGAACATTAAATTATGGTGTTTTAAAAAGTTAAGTTTAAACAAAGTCTAGTAAGAACTATAAGTACTTTGTTTACCGGTTTGGGCATTTTGTAATTTTTTATATTTATACATTAATGCTCTGAATTGTTATAGGTAAACATAAAACTAAAGAGCCCCAGTGTCAAGCAAGAATACTTTTTAAAGAAGGAAAACAAAGATAAAAAGTTTAACCAGCCTGTCCAATAACCACTACACTAGGATTTAAAAGCTTTAGGGCCTTAACCACTAGGCCATCAGATCTGACAAATTATGCTTTGCATTTTATACGTAATATAATTAAACAATGTACTGTCAAATACATTATGAAAGCAACAGAAACTTTCTAAATTATGTATTGTTTTCAAGTTGTATTGCTTTATAGTGTTAGCAATTGATTATGTCGGTTACATTCATAAACGAACATGAATTTTCTATATGAGTCTGTGTCATAAGTGTAAATTTTGGCCCCCCCTCTGATGTACTGAGTTCTTTTATTTGTTTTAAACTGTAACACAACCTTGGAACAAGTCCCAATACTATGGGTTTTTTTCACTGCGATTCTAAGGATGTTACAACTGAAGGGAAACATGTAAGTGGAATGTAGACCTTGAACAGTGGTTTGAGTGTATATGTAGAAAACTGATTTTTTTGTTTTGAAAAGCTTTTTGTAAGTTTTATTTTGTTATTATTTCAGTATGTTATGTTATAAGTTTCGTAAAATTTGTAAATTTTCCTCGTTATTTCTGTTTGTCATGTATCTTCTTAATATATTTTTATTATATGTATAGTAATCTCGTGTATAAGCATAGTTTATTGCAAATACTTTCCGAATATTTCAGTTTTTGTCCATATATCTTTTATAAAGTTAACATCTTTAGTTGTAATAATTTAGTCTGAATTAATTTTTTTCCCCATATTTAAGTGAGTCTAGTTATATAATCTTTTGAATTTATTTTCAATTATAGTTATGGTATTTTTTGTCTTAGGTTTTAAAACAAACCACATAAACACTGGATTGGATTTTTTTCAAACTTCAAAAGGAAATAAACTTTGGTTTGTCAGTCCATAATTTGTTTTTACTTAGATAAGCACACATAAGTATCATTACACATAAAAAACTACTTTTTTATTTAAAATTTCTTTTTTGTAATAGCCCCTAAAAGAAATATTATGCAATTATTATGAAATTATGCATATTATTTGTATTATTATTTTAGACTACACAAGCTCAATGTTACTATTACTAATCTTTACATGGATATCATCACAGTACACTGATTACAAACTATTGAAGTTTAACGTATATGTGACATGGTTCTGTCGCGAATAATTTTGGTCAAGTTGTATCTTCTAACAAATTTGTTCTTGAACACACTTTTCGTACGTCTTATGGAGCCATTCAATCAGACATGTAGTGCTTTTAATTTCCAATCCTCATGCTAAAATACTGTTGCAAAATAAAATGTCTAAATGCATAAAACACGTAATGCATGAGATCAAAGTAGGTTATGTTGGACTGTTGTTCTGTTTCTTTTAAATAAATATTTTGCTGAAATGTATTGCATATTAATTTGTCATTTTTTATTTATTTAGTGTGAACTGATGTCCATTATAGTGATATAGGCACTCGATTCGTGAATTAATCAGAATAACACCATGTGTCTTTCAATTTTTTTAATTGATGTATGCTTGTCAATCAGCCATTTTTTTAGTTGTTCACTATTAGGTAAAAACCTTATATTTTAATCTCGAATATATTCCTTTTAAACAATTGTTGGGTAAATTAAATAACTGGACAGACAAGGACTCTTGATTAGGATGTTGTTTCAGCAGCTTTTTAGTGTGAAAATGTTTTAAGTGTTTTTTCATTTTATACATGTTGGATCCTTTTAAAATGTTGAAGGCTTTAATTAAAGAACGTACCGAACAGAGTATAAGTATTTGCTCCTTCAAAGACTGTTGGAAATGATGCGCCTGTTCATCTGTGAAATTTGAACTATACCATTTCTTAAGCTCTACATACTATGGGATAACTGGCTGTCAGAAATACATGTAATTATATATACTGGTGAACCACTAGTGACTGATGAAATGTACACTCTTTGAATAAACTAAAGTCATGTACTTAATTGACCATATGCAGGTAAATACAACAAAGACTATCACTTCTGAAGGTCATCCACTTTTACGCAATATGCACATTTTGTTTTAACATAATAATCCTCGTCTCCTCTCGTAAGTTTTTTTTAACTTTCTTTGCTTATGATAGTGTTATAGTTTTTTGTTTGTTTATTTACACATGATCGTACTTTTAGTGTATTTGCATGTGTTTAAAAATTGAATTTATTTGCAAAATTGCATTATTTGCATGATAAAACCCTTTTTTATTTCTGTGCATGTATAAATAAATGCAACATTTTCAAATGAGTATTGTCACGCACACAAACACACATATCAACGAATTGCAAATGGGATCATCAGCAAAAATAGTTTTACGTCTAAATTTAAAACTAATGTTAAAACCCTTTAAAATGTATTTTTCAACACACTCTTGTAAGCGTTAACATCAGAGAAATACTAACAAATAGAACGTTTGATATAACAAAGATCTTGATAAGCTCGACTATTCACCGAATAGCCCCAGCTTTATTACTTACCTAAATTTCAGTGACCTAGTCCACGTAATACAGTTGGTTTAAAACATAATTATGCCCCAGATCTTGTTGAAAGTTAAGAATATGGTAAACACTAATGCAAATGGTCAACATCCATTTGTAGAAAGAGGCTTGGGAACAAGATCAGCTGGCCAAAACCATTGAATGGGAAGGTTGTCAGATAGACCCGGCCCCCTTCCAGTTGGTAGAGAGGACTTCATTACACAAGGTATGTACCTACACATCAAGTAGTATAAATACATTACAGTTTTAAAAATATTCTTTATTATATCTCCACAAATGAAGTTTAGGGGGTTATATAGGAGTGAGCTTGTCTGTCTGTCGGTCTGTCTGTCTGTCGGTCGGTCCGTATTAAGTTTCCGCTCTCTAATTCAAGTTGTTTTCATCCGATCTTCACAAAACTTGGTCAGATGTTGTATCTAGATGATGTCTAGGTCAAGCTCGAAAATGGGTCATGCTGGGTAAAAAACTAGGTCACGGGGTCACTTAGTGGGTTTTAAACATTGAGCATGGTGTCCGCTCTCTAATTCAAGTAGTTTTCATCCGAGCTTCACCAAACGTCGTAAGAAGTTGTATCTAGATGATGTCTAGGCCAAGTTCGAAGATTGGCTATGCCAGGTCAAAAACAAGGTCACGGGATCACTTTTAAACATTGAGCATGGTATCCGCTGTTTTTTGTGAAGACAACATGCAAAATATTCTGTGTCAATTCACTCCAGTCAAAAATACATTGAGGGAGTTATTTCCCGTTGATTATTAATATGCTACTGTACGTTTCCGCGCTAGATCTCCGACACTTATGATTTATTATTTAACTTATAGTTGTCAGGGTATTCCAATCTATTTAATTTTCAAGTAGTTACTGGTCTTCGATTTTTTAAATGTCAGTTTCTTATGGATTGTTTCTTTTCTGTGCAAGTTCTCGGGAAACAATTATTAAAATGCATAAAACCACAAATACTCTTTCTTTGGACATACGCAAATATTTTACGTTGTGTCACTTCATTGATTTGTATGGCAGCTACAGTCCTTAAATAAAAATTATTTTCCCATATGTTATTATTGGACCCTAATTTTCCAAATGTTATTAAATATGCAATATAAGATTTGTATTACTATTAAAGTTCCTGACGTTTGTAAGTCCCGACATTTTGATAACAAGTGTAAAAAACGTATTTTCGAGAAATAAAAAATGAATCAGTATTTGTTCCCATTTTCTAGTCAAAAAGAGAAATCGGGGACATTGGTGCTTACAGAGACGGCATTTATTAAATGTTTGTAACAAACATGAGAAATAGCTTAAAAAATATTTAAACATTACCTGATTAAAGTCATTATGCTTCTAGGAAGAAATAAATGGTTACAAGTTTTTGATGTTTACTGACATGTGCTTGATTTGGTATCAAATTATGTTTTTCATTTAAGGTGCACTCCTTATTTTCCCTCCTCGGTCTGAACCATGCCTACGTCACCAACACTGGTCGTCTCATTGGGGTGGTGGCGCTGAAAGAAGTAAGTAAACTCAATTGTTATAATTGTTCATACATTTTATAAAACAAATAGAATATTGTTTCATTAATTTAGGTTTAAAAAAAATAAAATTGGGATCTCAACATTCAGTTCCCCTTCCATCCAGCACTAAACGTTGAACCTTAGTTAAAAGTGAAAACACTTCTGTTCTTAATTGTGAAGTATTTGTTAGCAAAACAATAACACTATTGTAGTCAAAACGCTGCAATTTTTACTTATACAAAGGGACCTGGCCCAATGCCCAAAATGATGAAAAAAACACTGTATTATGTTTGTTTTTTTAGTTGCGAAATGCCATACAAGGTCATATAGATGCAGAGCATGCTAAGAAGAAATCGTTTCAGAAAACGAACGGCAAAGCAAAGGCAGCAACAAACAATGATACAAACAATGATACTGACTCAGAAGATGACATTTTGAATGATCCCCAGCAGTTGGAAGTAGAACACCCACAAGAACCAGATGGCTTTAGAATTGTTCATCGGTCAAATGGAAAGTTCAAATATGAACCCGAAAGTGACACAGATATTGAGGACACAGACACACGTGTTTGAGTGTTCAGTATATGCAGTTTTTGTCTTTCGGTATGTTTTATTTAATGTTTAAAATAAAAATACTTGGTCACAACTGAATACAGGCAAGATTTGCATTTTTATGCTACGAAACTGAAACTGATTCGTGGTAAATATATGTTTTTATTGTATTAATTAAAGTAAATTTTATTGTAGAACAGTTTGGTGAAGTCAAAGATGGAACTGGTTTAACTAGCACAGGCATTTGCAGATGGCATGCCTTTTTACTGAGATTTCCGAATCAGGATACCACTGTGCCTTTTTCCAAGTATTATCGTTCTGTGTTTTTGTGGATGGGAAGAACGGTAAAAATTAATATGAAAAAACATGCTTATTAACAATATACATATATTAAATGACAATAACGTAGGAATATATGTTGGTGTCGTTTTTTGTCTTAAAAGTACATTTGCAGGAAAACTATGATCGGACACAAGTTTATATGGACAGAGATAATGCATTGAATATGTATTTTATACATGTAAATGTTTTTCTTGGACAAATGTATGCTCATTTATCATGATCAAACTGCTTCTTATCTACTGTACAGATGTTTCTGCAATTCGTCTTCTACGGTTACTTGTTCTTGCTCAATTTTTATAAATGAAGTAAATGAAATTGATAATATTTAAATTTTAAAAGGACAATAATGAAGGAACTGACCGCATTATTAACATGTTTAGGTTTGACGGCATTTTATTGGGATTTGAAACCTTTTTTACATGTAAAAGTGTCTATACTGTAACTTTCTTCTCCACATTTTATTTTTATATGCTAGTCTTTACTTATATCCGGATTTGATTGATGACCAATATTGGTTATATATAATGTTTGGTATTTTCAACTTTTGTATACCCCCCCCCCCCTTTTTGGGGAGGGAGGTGTTGGAAAATAGAATTGACCTTGTTCTTTCCGTCTGTCCCACTTGTATGTGTCGCGTGAAACTCAAATCCAATATGATTTGTGTCATATGGATAAAACTTAGCAAACATATGCACTTGCCTCTTTCTTATTTTGGTTGAGATATTTTCGACATAAAAGGAGCTACGGCCCCCTTTATAGCGAAAGACTACAATATAAACTCGTGTAAACCGTTACTCAAATGACATTGCTGCTAGACGGATGAAACTATGCATACATACTAAACGACTAAGACCGTGCGAACCTTTATATTTTGGCTCATAAGTTTTCGACATAACTTGAATTATTTATCTCTGTAGTATGCACAATTTACTTATGATGAGCGTAACTCAAAAGATATATCTTCTAGAGGCTTAAACATAGTAACCCTAGTGTGATTTTACGCACCTTTTTATTTTGATGTTTTGTCAAAAACCGGAGTTGCGGCCCTTAATATAAAAAATAACAGTTTTGTTTTACTGGTGCTACTGGTAACTAAACAGTTATTGTGTCTGGAGAGATACAATTTAAATAATATTAACTAGATTGTGAAGTATTTGCAACGCCATTTTTGGTCAGGATATGCTCAAAACATCTGAACTATGACCCCTTTTTGCAAATAATACTTTTCTCTATTTGTTTCGCGCATGCATTTCCAATAGCGCTGAAATGCTGGCTTTGACAACAATGTTAATCAGTAATATTAATCAATCAATTAATTTGCGCACCTTCATATTTCAGGTCAGATTATTTTCCTGATATAAGTGGAGTTTTCAACTTAATATCTTGGGGACCACGTCCTATGAACATATGTTCATTTAAATGTGATCTAATATTAATTTGTATACTATGTATGTGTGATTAATTGGTTAGATATCAATGTGTTAACTAGCAGTTTTATTTGCTATTCCCATTTACTTTTTCATGAATGTTTGGGATCTGATTGACCTTTGTTTTGATTTCTTTAACCAGGTTTTCCGAAGGAAAAAACTGGTTATTAGATTGGCGAATGCGGGCGGGCTGGCTGGCGGGCTGGCTGGCTGGCTGGCTGGCGGGCGGGCGGAACAAGCTTGTCCGGGCCATAACTATGTCGTTCATTGTCAGATTTTAAAATCATTTGGCACATTTGTTCACCATCATTGGACGGTGTGTCGCGCGAAATAATTACGTCAATATCTCCAAGGTCAAGGTCACACTTTGAGTTCAAAGGTCAAAAATGGCCATAAATGAGCTTGTCCGAGCCATAACTATGTCGTTCATTGTCAGATTTTAAAATCATTTGGCACATTTGTTCACCATCATTTGACGGTGTGTCCCGCGAAATAATTACGTCGATATCTCCAAGGTCAAGGTCACACTTTGAGTTCAAAGGTCAAAAATGGCCATAAATGGCTCTTGAGATATAACCTTCATATTTGGTATGCATGTGTATATGGACAAGGCCTTTATATACGCACAACAATTTTGACCCCTGTGACCTTGACCTTGAAGTAGGGGTCTGCGTTTAGGTTTCAAAATCTGCGTTTAGGTTTCGAAAAATGCTCTTAACTTCTATGTCCCTTGAGATATAACCTTCATTTTTGGTATGCATGTGTAACGCATGGACAACGCCTTTCCATACGCACACAAATTTTGACCGTCCGTCCGTCCGTGTGTCCGTCCGAAAACTTTAACGTTGCTCATAACTTTTGCAATATTGAAGATAGCAACTTGATATTTGCCATGCATGTGTATCTTATGAAGCTGCACATTTTTAGTGGTGAAAGGTCAAGGTCATCCTTCATGGTCAAAGGTCAAAAAAAAAATAATTCACGTGCATATCTCCAATGTCAAGGTCGCCACGACTAAAAATAGATTTATTTTAAAACAAACTTACAAAGGGGGTTAATTTTCTTTGTTCATTTCAAAAGTTCAGTTTGAGTTGTCTCCCTTTATCAGATTTTTTTTCACAATTAAAACTTGGTTTTGTGACAATTTTGTCCCTTGTTTTATTTTTTTTTTGAAAGCGACATTTTGTCCTTTATAATACCATAATATAAAAAGTATGTGTTTCAATACTGTTTTTACCAATTCACTGGTCACTTGCCATATATAAAGTACCACAAACGTGTGTTTAATAGGAATGCAATACTGCTGGAGCAACTTGAGTTTCACTTCTTTATATCAATAGTATGTTATTATATTGTACGTTATCATTAGTATTCATATTACGTAAAATTTGTATTTTCCTTTTGTGAAGTGTTTTTTTATGTTGATAAACAAAACTGTTTTGTTGGGTCAGAACATCAGCATTGTACGTTCCTTAGGGGTGCGGTAGTCGAGTGGTAACACTCTGGTCTACCATTCCAGAGGTCCCCGGTTCAATCCCTGGCCAGGGCACTGGAAATTTCATTAATGCTTCAAGTGTTTCCCACCCAACTAGAGATGTACTGGTATGAAACCCAGGTAATTCTCGCATGTATCGGTGCTATACACGGGGCACGTTAAAGAACCAATGGATCTATTCGTAAAGTGCTAGTGTATCGCACCCGGATTCCTTGTATCTCAATACTGTCTCTTCTGCTTGCTGTCTCTTCAGCAAAACCAAAGGACCCCATTGGAAATAAGTGCTTGCACTTTCATGGGTTATCATTGACTGCAAGGTCAAAAGAAATACACACATACATTCATACATTCTGTTTATTTGAATTTGTGTTAAAATTGAATTACGCTCTTTAAGTGCATTTGAATAGGCTGTTTACTTTTTTTTCTTTTTTTTGTCAAACAGCCCATGGCCAATCAACAACCATTGGATCATCATGGAAACCTAAGCATAATATCTTGGCCATGTTCGATAACCAGCTATATAACCAATGGCACTTATGAAGTTTGGCTTTAAATAATAAACTGTCAAATTAACCTTGCCTGTCCTCAGATTCAAACCATTTGAATTGATTCATAAATAAGTTTCGTTATATTTTGTATTTTAATCTTGGCTTATTTCGATAACCATTAAGTTTCATGAGGTTCTTTTAGAACTATTGCCAGTTCTGAGTGCTTCTGAGTAATTGCCCTTTAATAATATAAAATTCTCCAAAGGAATTTTTTCCACTTACTAACTGAACTAGTATTAAACTTATATCACCAAGCTTGTCAACATAACATAGACCTTTAAATAGACCTTTTTATTAGTTGGTACTCTTATTGTAAAAAGAAGTATGTTTTGTTTTGGTTGCCTGAATTCGATTTTATCATGACATTATAGTATATTAAACAGTTTGATTTATTTACATCGATCTATTATTGATGTTAGATCTAGATTAAATTGTGTTGGTGTTGCTATTATGTATAAGTATTGTGTACAGTAATAAACCATATGAACCCCGACTTCTTGTTAACGCATAGTGATAGCACTCATAGATTTGTGATAGTATTTTTTTAAGCCGTATACAAATTGCTATGCACAATTCCCTATCTGAAAGCCAAACATATAAAATAACAAACTGTTGTTAACGACTATTCTTGAATGTTATTTACATGCAATACGTATACTGTAAATATTTGTAATATGGTGTTTGTGGTTTGTTATACCAATACATGTTAGTTTTGTTTTTGTTTTAGAAGCTTTTTTGTTTCAATATCACTTTGCAAAATTTGTCTCAGCCATAAAATTGCCATATATTTATAGATTTTGAAATAATTTACCTTAAATGAAATCCACTACAAGACGTCTTGTTGCATGTTATACTCCTCCCTCCTAGATCCAGGTCAATATAAGAGTTAAAAGAGATTTTTTTTCATAACACAACTTTTTGTACTTCTGTCAATCATCATGCTTTTTTTGGATAACTTACCACTTAGCCAATAATGAGGACACGGCATTCCGTGCGCAAACTCCGTATCCCTACCTCTTAGTTCAATTACACACTAGAAATCAAAGTTCACACTTGGCCATACAACAGATTGACCAGGCCGTGACTTTGTAATTTGTCTTTCTATTTTTAACCCATTTATGCCTAGTGGACGCTCCCATCATTTTAAATTGGATCAATTTATTTCCAAAATTAGGGATATTTAGTATATTTATTTCTATATTTACAATATTTGTTACAGAAATTCCTTTAAGCAAACAGCTCAGACCCTGATGAGACGCAGCATCATGTGGCGTCTCATCTGGGTCTACGCTGTTTGCCAAGGCCTTTTTTCTAGACGCTTGGCATAAATGGGTTAAGAAAACTTATCGAAAGGCAAAAGGTCAAACTTAGAGGTCAAATTCAAAATTGGCCTCAAACAATTTGTGTTTGACAAAGTCTGAGTTTTGTGATAAAAATACAAAGTTTGGTAAGCTTTTCCCTCTGGACACAGGACTTGTTAACTTAGACCAGTGTTATTGTTCTCTTACTAAATGTGACCATTTAATCAAATTGTATTTGATGTAATTCAAAACATGTCCTCTTCTTGGATTGAACTATTGCACGTTTAATGATCAATACAAAATATCTAAAGACATTTCTATGAATAAAGAGACTATGAATGATAGCTCACTGTATCTGTGTTACATGTTATATATCCATGCGTTTAAGTTTTATATGTCATTATGTGTGTCCCTTGTCTTTTATGAATCTATTTTGTATCTGTTTGGATATTCAGTCCCTTTAACGGTATGCGCTCAACAATGTACTGTGATGATATACATGTACTGACCAACTTAAAAATATGCTATCTTTATTGGTCAGAGCTTAAAAACATGTGCGAGAGATTGCATGCTACTTACCATGTTGTGCCTTTAAGTGTCGCAAGACAACCGTATTCATATGTATAATTGCAGTATTATACCATATTTTAAACTGCTTTCATTTCAGTCTTCCAGTCGTGTTTTCAAGTGTGTATAATTTTATTGTTTTTCAATCTGATTTCATGTACATTTTATCTGAAAACTACTTGATTAAAATATATTCCAAATGAAAGATCTTAAGAGTGATGTTCATGACTTTGTTACATTGTGTATTTGTGTTTTTATATTATTTTTATGTTTGTTACATCTCATTTTGTTATTGTGCTTATGTTCTTGGTGCAAAACAAATTAACCTGTATGAAAGGTTAATATTTTTATTTCAATTTTGATGATACTTTTATTTTATTTTTACGATATTCTGGTTTTGCGATTTGTATATTCGTTTGTTTTGTGCTTTTTCAAACCAACTATACTATTCCACTTATTTCCGAAATTTCAGATTTTTAGCAGTTAATGATGAAGAGAAAGTGTGTTAATTATTTAAAACTTATGCGCAAATGTGTGCTTTTAATGTGTATTTGTTTTGTAAGTATTACGATATTTTGAAATCTATTAAACTCTTTATCCATGATGTTAATGCTTGTTTCTAACGATATGTTCATTGGTTCAACGGGCAGTTTATAATGTAGAAAAAATCTAAATGTTCTCCATTGTTGTGTATATCGGCCAGGCTCAATGCTCGCTATTGCTGTGTATATCGGCCGCCAGGCTAAATCTTCGCCATTGCTGTGTATATCGGCCAGGCTCAATGTTCGCCATTGCTGTATATATCGGCCAGGCTCAATGTTCGCCATTGCTGTGTATATCGACCAGGCTCAATGTTCACCATTGCTATTTTATCGGCCAGGCTCAATGTTCGCCATTGCTGTGTATATCGGCCAGGTTGGCTCTATCCTTTTTTTTTTGGTTTTGTTGACCATATTCGTATTCAGATATTTAATTTAAATGATTCATTTTTCAAGATACAATTGTGAATGTTTATTTGCATAATATCGCCTTATGTGTGCGGAAAGGTACCATCTGACATTAGATGATGATGTCAGATGCACCCTGTTTGCACTGATGGGGCCATATATTAGCCAGGTTGAATAAAAAAATACCAAACCGAAAGACACACGTTACTAATATGTGGTATGACCATTTATTAATATAAAAGTAGCTCTATAAGATGCTTTCACGGGCCAAGAATCTTCGACGATATTGATGCGAACATAAAATGCGTGTTTGTCTTTCAGCTAATACATAACCGTTTTATTTCAAATGTGAAAATGTGTTTTGTACATATAATGTAATGTTTAACGGTTATTAGTGTTTATTATCTTTGGTTCTATGTTTTATTTAAACGTAAGTCTGAGGATTTCGTAAAAGAGCTTTCAAACTTGAATGCTTTGTAAGTGCGGTCTTATGTAATGTTAACAAAACCCCACTTGCATTAACTGAAGAATTATGACGCCTTTATGACCTTGAGACGTAAGTTAGGAAGCTACCACTGATAACATACAATGATATCCTTTTGCTTCGAATGTAAGTAAAGTCGATATAAAGAGCTAATATTAAAACGAAATAAGCGCTAATCATTTTCTTGCTGACTGGGACGACACTTTCAGCTTTTATAATTGTTTCGTTAAATGAAAGTCTCCTCTTAGCAAAATCCAGTGAAGGCGGAAAGTGTCGGCCCTGATTAGCCTTTGCGGACTGCACAGACTCATCTGGGACGACACTTTACGCACATGCGTTCTACCCCATTTTCTCAGAGCGCGTCTCATTTATATGAGTCCACAAACTAGATGAAGTTCAAGTTCATCGGTGTGATTGATTACACCTATTGACGTCGATAATCAGCTAAATAATATAGCCCTCCGTCGATCGTATATTCATTCCACAGAGGACACAGAATCAAGAAACTTGATAGGGAAAGTGTAATGACCTGTGAAACCTATTTTTTATGGGTTATCTCTGTTCAAGAAGCGTTTTTGCAGCGTGCGATACATGAACAGTATAGTCTCACATACGTTATCATTTATAAGCTATGAAATACCATCAAGTAAATCCACACCGTGTTGACATAATGTGTTTTTATTGAAGTACTAACCATGTTCAATCATGAAAGCTTTTTATAAGTAACATATGTTCAATGTATTAATATTTTTGTATACAAATATAAATGGTCAATAAGCGCGATTCACTCGTTATAACGACAGGAATTTTTACTCAGAGTCAATAATAATACTATTTTTACTACTACAAAAATGAATCATCCGCCATTAAAAGAGCTAATGGATTGTACACCTAGTTTGTATATAAAATAATTGAAAAAGGAAATTATGTTTTGTATATTTTGAAAATTTACAAACCGTTCTGTAGTGAGCAAGGTTTTGTAACATTTATACTCCTGACAAGAAGATTGTTTATTGTCGCTCTGTCAATTTTGATTTAAACGGTCAATTATTCGTTGAAGGATGGTATTATATCTACGTCAACTATATAGGGACATTTCTATACGTACCCAGAACTAGGAACCTATGCAAACAAAATGTTTGTGAAGGTTGTTGTCGCCACTGCTATATTAAGTAGACTTGAATTCAGTAACATCATCTTAGTGCTGGGATGGTCAAGGTACGTCTCAGGCAATGAAATGAATCAAATTTCGGTGTTGAATCAGTATCAGTATTCTTTGCATAGCTGTGATCACCATTGTATGACTTGTTGGGTCGCCAGTCTCGTTGGGTCGCCAGTCTCGTTCCGTTTTGCGCGACAGCGCGTTAGCTTGTTCTTCGGATCAGTGAAGTTGCGCATCATTTTGTTTGTATAGGTCCCTGAGTTAAGCAGTATCGATTGCGTTGACTTCGTTTAGGTAAAATAGGAATTATTATCGCTAATAGTGTTTGTCAGAGGTGATGCAGATTATACAGCCACTACATTTGGATCCCAGCCACTACAATTGGATCCCAGCCACTACATTTGGATCCCAGCCACTACAATTGGATACCAGCCACTACAATTGGACCCAGATGACGCGGGCGCATTCCACTTCAACTATTCCGGTGGCATTCATGGAGACTGGACCGTCAAGCATTCACAAAAGAACCAGTTGAAGAGGCGCGCGCATATGGCACGTGCCAGAAACGACATTTTGTCTTTGGGAATGAAGAAGGGACACTTTGATCAAGTATTGTGGATTGATAGTGATGTGAAATACTTTCCTTCAGATCTGATACATCAGTTGCTTTATGCACGTGCTGACGTTGTTGTGCCTTCATGTTTATATAAGGACGGGCGCTTCAAAAAAGTGTATGACCGAAACACGACGTCTACCAAATACCAGAGCACATTACCCGAAGATATGCTCATTGTTGAAGGTTATAGAAAAACTTCCCGGTTATTTTTACCTGACCTTAAAGCGGAAGGAAAAGTTGTCCCACTAGACGGTGTTGGCGGATCCATGCGTTCTCATGGTAAAAGCAGAATGCCATCGAAAAGGATTGATTTTTCCGGAAAAGATGTACAACCATCATATTGAGACAGAAGGACTGTCAAAAATGGCTACCAACATTGGATTCAGTGTGCGAGGGCTGCCTTGTGGAAGTTTTTCACAATTAGGAAAGGCCTGTAAATCAGCAAGGACAAGCATGTGTTTAATAACTAGAATAACCATGTAGCCATGTTATATTAAAACTGTTTATAAATAAGGTACCACGTGTACATATTTTACTTTAATACACACTTAAGATTCGATTTGTTTGAAATGGGAATGCATATGCTGATACCAATACACAAAAATATTTGAAAGACTAAAAGATTCAAACTAAAATAGCTATTTGAAAAGAGAGATCGCACATTTTAGTTCTATGTAGTATTTTAACGTTTAACTACTGTACACATATAGCGAAATTCTTAATAAAGAATAATACGTATACTTTTATTGTATCAATTTATATATACAGTCGAAACACGATTGCTCGAACTCGCCGGGACAGACTACAAAGCCTCGAGCCATCCGGAATTCAAGCCATCCGATTCGCAATACACTTATGTTTACTATATTGAATCTGCAATAGATTAACATTCCAAGTCGAAGGAAGCAACATGATGGAATTAAAATAACATAGATTTAAACAGTGAAAATTATCAAAAAATCTCGCCGTTGTTTAATAGTCAATTTCAAATTTTAAATCAGTGATATTTAACAATTGACCACAAGAGAGCATGTTTGTATTGGTAGATTATCGTTTTTCATCAACGAGTGATCAGAGACATATATATTTAAATTTAAATTAAAACATATTTAAATATATTTAAAAAAAAATTCACGATCAGGAAAAATCCGTAATCCTCCCACAAGTAACACACTTTTATGTTATTTTAAGATTTTCCACCGTTTTTAAATATTTTTAGAATTTAAAAGAAGAATTTCACAGGAAACGTAGACAATTATTGATATGTGTAATGTATTGTTTTGCTGATTGATTATTTCATAATTCACTCGCTAATTAACCAATACAAACGCTTGATTCGTTGTGCCGTTTTGAATAATGGATTGTGAACGCGACTCTACCCCGGTGTACCGTATACGCGTTCATAAAGCCATGACATATTGAAATGGAAAAGACAACTATGTGCACGCACTGGAATATATAATTGCTTAAGAGAATATTCTAAGTTTTAGTTCATTAAAAGACCTAATTGCAAAATATACAAGTAAGTTTAAAAATATTAAAGAAAAAAGAAAAAGCAAAACAAAAATTAACATGCACACATACATACAAATACATACAGTAGTGCACTGTATACTTGGACGTCAATTTCACATCAGATTAATACTTTGCTTTAAAACGTGGAATACACATACACTTGGAGACTTTTCTAACGCATCACTTAATCATGTCAATATAGCTCCCTTATTTTTGAACGGCTTGTGTTCAAATATGGACCAAGAATAATTCAACATATATCTGATAATTCCTGAAAAATTAATTGAAATTGAAAAACAACAAAATATAAAACTTAACACATAACAAAACGTCATTTCAAAAGTCAAATTCGCTTACTCGTACAACGTTTAATAATAATAATGTGAAAAGTTAAACGCATAAACATACACGTCTTATAACTGACCGGCTTGGGACATACCGATTGAGCAGTTTTGCTCCTGAATATTCATACGAGCCATATTGTTTTTCTTTAATTAATGTTATGTTTTTTTTTGTGTGTAAAAACTTACCTAGAATTATGAAATTGAAATTAAATTGGAATAACATGTATATCGCCTTTTACTACACTTGGTGACTTTTCTAACGCAACACTTTTAAAACTTACATATCTCTGTAATGAGTAAATATTTTATTTAAATTTGCACATGTGACCATTTGACTTCAATGTGTGCAAGCTATAACGATACAATCATTCATCAGTGACGATCAGACGCTTTAGCAAGTGTGAAAGGTAGCCTGTAAAATGTCAAGTGCGCGAATGCGCTCCTGAATATTCATACGAGCAATATTGTTTTGTAAATTAATTTTATGTTTTCCTTGTGTAATAACCCACCTAAAATAATTAAATTGAATTAAAACTAGAATCAAATCGCGTTTCAACATTCCCACGTGAAAACATATGGAACCACACCTACCCCATGTGCTAAAGCGTCCAATCTTCACGGATGAATGATTTTATCGTGAGCTGGCATAGAATGTAGTCAAATGATCGTATGTAAAATTTTAAATCAATAATATTTACTCATAACTGAAATATTCAAGTTTGAAAAGTGATGCGTTAGAAAAGTCCCCAAGTGTATATGCAAGTGGAAGCTTCGCGCATTGATATTTTTTGTCGTATGCTGACACATTATTCACACACTTTTTTACAAAAACAATAACAAACTAAAATGACCTCAAAACGAACCACGCACACACACCAACAACAATAGTAAAATGTACGAACCATACTTATTTCATGGTGATAAACACACCGATTAAGGTATAAATCATATATACTGGTATCGACTTCACCCTACCATGAAAACTTTAATGGTTATACTAATATATATTGATAAATACTTCGCCTGAACATACAACCGTTAATTGTACTAAGCAAAATAATTATACGGTGACAAACAACCGATAAAGGTACATTTCATATATACTGGTATAGACTTCACCTTAACATACAACCTTTAATAGTACAAACAATATATATTGGTATACTCTTCACATTTCATACAACCGTTAATGTAAGAACAATCAACCAAGAAAACAATATATACAATTGTACATGCTTATAATCTACCGTGCAATAAAAACGTAAAAGGTACGAACCAAATTTACCGGTAAATACTTAACCGCAACATGCAACCGTTAAAGGTAAGAACCAAATATACCGGGTAATACTTACACATAACATAAAACTGTCAAAGGAACAAGCCAAATATAACGGTTAATACTTAAAAATAAAATAGAAAGGTACGATTGATATACACCATTTTAGATAGGAACCATCTATACCGATTTATATGTAACCGTAACTTACAACCGTTAAAGTTAAAGAGGTTCATTTATGGATAAAATACATTTCAATTTGAGTAATTAAGTAAACACTGTACAAACTGGTATTATGTTATATTATTTATTTTGCAAAGCGAAACATTTCTTGCTGCTATGGCTGGAACGTGAGCGGAATTACAAAAATATACAAGTAATAAAAGGTATAAAACGATGAAAAATAACTGTCTCGGCATGGACGTCGCCATCTTGACTATCACGTGATTACCTCCTCTGATTTTTCGTGGCCACCAGCTGTGAAAACGAGCTTAAAGTTGACCTAACACGACGCACGACGACGAAAGCCGCAGACAAATGAAGACCACAAGAGCTTATTCTTTCGTGCTAAGGTGAGTTGAAAACAAACGGTATTTCTCGTTCCATCAGCAGTGAAACTGTATGTTATGTATATCTTTCTATGTCAACTTTTATATTTAAAATAGTGGATAAAACATATCAATATATATATATATATATATATATATATATATATATATATATATATATATATATATATATATATATATATATATATTGTCCAAACAATACTTGTAAAGATAAACTAGGTCAGGAAACTTATTATCACATTGGGAGACAATACATAACACCAGCATAAAATAACTATCTACATTATCGTATGCTATGTCAAACAATTAACACCCGCGTTGTCTCCTATACAAAGCAGTTCCACTACTGAATATCAATATTATATAGAAAGAGATTCATTTAGAAATACAAGTAACAAGGCAAAAAGCTTTTTATGATTTGTTGAGACATCTGAAGAGTACCATTGACATCGCAATGTTGAAATAAATGATAAATAAAATATACGGATTAACATACTAGTCTTATTCAAAGGAAAAATGGTCAACTAAACAGTAGCACATATCAGAACAATATCAAAGTATCATGTATCTTCGGTAAAACTTGTCTTTGAAGGAAACTTAAGACCGCTCACACAGTTGCGATCGACACAGTGACCTCCCGGTCGCTACCCTAACACCACATCTATTATGTCATGGCGACTTTAGTCAGTGCGGTATTCAGTAAATGTAAGTTGTTGACGGAGCCTAATATACAAGCTTTCCACATAGTACATTAAAATGAGCAGCGCTCTTAGAACAACTGATGCAATGCATGTGCATAAAGTATAGTCCCAGATTAGCATATGTAGTCGGCCAAGTCTAATCAGGGACGACACTTTCCTCCTAAACTTTATTTTCGTTTAAAAGATACTTTCTAAAATTTCCATTAAATAGGTAAGCGCTGTTCCAAATTAGCCCATGCGGAATGTGCATGCAAATCTGGGACGATACTTTACGCACAAACATAACGCCTTTTTTCCCTAGAGCGCAGCTCGGGTTGTCTTGTCATATATACGTACGCATTTAAATGCGTTTGGACTTATATTTACGCTTAATTCGGAATATACGCTCATGCCGAGCATGTCAGACATCTTGTCACTTCAAGGGACGCAGCATTGAACGAAATGCGATGGGGTTGGAAAAAAAGTGTATAAGACGTTAAAGAATATTCATCATAAGAATCGCCCATTGGGTGTATTAACCAATAACGCTAAAATAATATAACAACTACTTCGAAAAAGTTTTGGTCGCCCACAACTGTTCCCACCTAGGATCTACTAATGAAATTTCTTCATATTAGGCACTAATATTATTATATATTTGTGTTTAAATATGGAATCTGTGGCAGACATACACCGAAATGACAAATTGTGAAAATGCCCCTTTGGATGCAGAACGCATTTAAGTTAAACCATGCGGTCGAATGTGACGATGTTAATGCATACGTGTTTACTAAGTTAATCGGTATTGCAATTAAAATACTTAAAATACCTATAAACGCAATTAAAACAACACCGATCACACAACGATCCAACGACTCACACATGCCGTGATATTCCGCCAATGTGTCCAATACTTATGTCGATATATTCGAGCTCCGTTATGAGCATTTCCTTACTGACAACAAATGTCTCATTCCTTTATTAATCAGGTACAGCCAGCTCTGAACCATCTCTCAATTTGAGCACACTTAACGCAGTGACGTGTGCAATAACGTTTCCAAAATGGACGACCTCTTAAAAGAAATCTCTTCCGGAAGCGTGTGCCTTTTGTTTAAATATTTTCAAAATAAAAACATATAACTTCTTGTCAAGAAAATTCTTGAGTTCAAACTTGTCCACGTCTTACGAAGTGAGGTTGAGTTCGTGTAATGCTGGGTGAGTATTTGTTTTTTGAGGGGTGTACACAATTTCTTGCATTTCTAGTGCAGCAGACGCTTGAGCAAAAGAAGAGATTCAGTAAAATAGTCTACTGCCAAAACTGAAACGTTGTATTTAGGTTGCATTCGAACGTTAGAGTTTGGTTGTACCAATGGTCTATATGAAAGTTTTCCCGACGTTTTTTTCCAAACGTTGCTGCGACGTTTTTTCCCAACGTTGCTGCAACGTTGTATTTAGGTCGCATTAAAACGCAGTATTTTTAATTTTTATTTTTTTATTAATATAAAATTTAAAAAATATTTACTGCCAACCGCAGTTTCGAGTATTATCGACAGATATGCACACTGTCGAGTCCGTTTCCTAGAAATAACCAGTACTTGGTGTCTAAAGAGGAGATAATAAAACGCTCCCTGAGTAGGAATCGAAGCATCAATGAAAATATGATTTCTTGTAAATTTGAGAAATTCATTTTTTTTTTAATTTTACAGATCAGTTGCTTACACTTAAAGATGCTAAAGATAAATTTTAACTCAACATTGCCGGATAAAATATTTTGTTTAAGTTGTGTTATGCATTAAAATGGTAGAATCTAGTTTCAAAGTTGCAACAAAAAATAAATAGTCAACATTTTTATCTGAAACTTTCAATTGTCGCCGTGGTGTAGTGGATGAGGTGTCCGTCTAGCGATCGAGAGTTGGTGGGTTCAGTTCCCACTCAGGGATCGTTTTGTTAACTCGTCTATAGACATCAAATAATGTATTTTTCTAAGAAACAAACTCTAAAATGTCCATAACTGCCGATACTAATCGAAAAAGCGGTTGGAACTACATATTTTTTTAAATTTTATATTATATAAAAAATAGAATTTAAAAATACTGCGTTTTAATGCGACCTAAATACAACGTTGCAGCAACGTTGGGAAAAACGTCGCAGCAACGTTGGGAAAAAACGTCGAGAAAACTTTCATATAGACCATTGGTACAACCAAACTGCAACGTTCGAATGCAACCTAAATACAACGTTGCATCAACGTTGGATGCCCACTGGGTTGTTATAAACTTTGGATTAAAGTTGTCAACTAAATTGTTATAAACAATGAATTACCGATGGAATTAAGATAAGCGTGACGTTTATACTAAATTTAGTGTTTTTAAAAACTCTTGTTAGTCTCTTTATGATACTGATGATGTGTTGCTCATGGCAATTCTCGCCGTGTTATCCTTTCTTTAACGCGTCGGACGAATTCCAGTACTGTACACAATAATGCATACATAGTATTCGGTCATATTTCTTTGAAAAAAACACACGCTGCACAAAATGCACGCATTTGTATTGATGGTATTTAAACAGATTAATTTCGTCCTAGTTTATACTTTCAGGTACCCCATCTTTCCTAATGAAAAAATCGTACCCAAATTTTTTTTCGAACCCAAAATGTGCGTACCCACATGTTTTTTTCGAAATCAAAATTTTTACCCACATTTTTTTAGTACCCAAAATTTGCGTTAACACATTTTTCACATATGGGTACAAAAAATGTGGGTACGTAAAAATATTTGGTACGAAAAAAAATTGGGTACGAAAATTTTAGGTTCGGAAAATAATGTGGGTACGAAAGTTTGGGTACGAAAAAATATGCCAACAAAATTTGGATACGAAAACATTTTTGGGTAAAAAACAAAAATCAGAGTCAAATATGGAATGTTCAAAAACGTTCTGACCAACTTTCATCCTGATTAGCGTTCATGTTGCTTTTAGAGTTGTTACTCTTTCTTTCCATAGATTCGATCTGGAAACCGTGTCCTAGTTTAAGATTCACTAGACGCAGATTCGAGTATGATCTCGACATTGTCAAAATAATCAATGTAAACAAGATTGAATCTTTAATTGGGCTTCTTGAGTGGAAACAAACTTTATCTATGATTTTATTCGCTGACCTATTTTCCCCCACACTTGATTCGGATTCAATAACGGCCAACATATTGTTAACCACTGTGACCAAGTTACCCCGTGTTATCGCGAGCGAGCCATAAATGTGGATTCTAGAGTGGAAACAAGGTGTCCTTGTAAAATGCCAAGTTAACCAGATTTGAAATGTGCCTAGATATTATAAAGACAAATATTCTGAATAAGTAGTATGAAGAATGAGTCATACGTGAGGTTTCTACAGTTGAAGTAAGATATTTTTTAATTTGACCCGATGACCTTTTTTTACACAAGTGACCCTGAGAAGGGCACTTTTTAGATTTTGTGAAGATTGACATTCTGAACAAGTTCCATGAAAAAATCCTAAATAAGGCTTCGATAGTATGTCCCAGATTTGACGTAGAGAAAGTTTCTGACCAACTTTCATGAAGAAAAAATGAAGCCCCTAGAGTGGTATAACGAGTTAAAATTTGACGACGCAAACCGCACGAAACACGACACACAACAACGGGCGACAGGTATTGACTGATCGCAAAAGCACTCACACAGGACATCGTCATCTGGTGAGCTCAAAACATAAAGGACTATAAATATATTTGCGAACAAGTCGTTAAAATTCAATTGAAATGACTTGTCTTGTGAAATAACATGACATTAAAATAAGATCTTTTAGAAACATATCGCCTACAAGTATATAATTGGTTTACTCAAATACGTTATGTCAAGATATTTTGAAGTAGAGCATGAACTTAGTTAAAACATATATTGTCATTTATTGACTTCGATACCGCATATCAAATGCATACTAATGTTAAGGTTTATATAAGCTAGGGGTACAAATACATTATATCATTGGCGGTCACAAGAAATCAAGACCTTTGAATATACAATGTATAAACACTGTTCAAACAAAATAAAGGGTAACGGTATAACATGATTGTGTTCAGGCGAAGTCATATTATTCATGAATTTACAAATAATTACATAGAATCTTACCGTGTAAGCAATATAATATATTTATAAACTTATTTTTATATCCAAAAGCAGAGCTGTCGCAAGACAGCGCGCTTGATAATTATTCCGCTTTGATACTTTAATGTCCGTTTTCTCTCAGTCACCTCATATAATGACAACAAAGAAATATTTGAAGTTGAATATATGTCGTAGTTGTAAAGTATATGAAAATTAAAAAAATGACAATGAAAATGGCCTCACATAATGCCCCGAACACATGTGTAAGGTTCTAAATGAAAACCTTTAGTAGAAACAACGATAAAGTTGATATCACTCGTCCTACAAAGGGTATAATTCTGCTAAATTAAATGTCAAAGTTAATAAAATCGTAATCTGCACTTAGTTGCTCTGTCACGGTCTCGGTTTGTCAAAATGGCGCTTGTGATATTTTGCCTTATTGCGCCGAGTCTCGTTGGGTCACCAGTCTCGTTCCCTTTTTGCGCGACAACGCGTTAGCTTGTTTTTTCGGGTCATTGAAGATGCGCATCCATTTGTTTGTATAGGTCCCCGCCAAAACCATATCTTAGTAAAAATCAGATGATGCCAATGGTTGCTTTCCGATTTATCGAGATTGTTAAAATAGTGTACGTTGTTTAAAGTATCTTAATTATATATCGATCATTTAAACTTTAAACAAAGATGAAAAAACAATGATGTCGTAAACATTTAAACATTTAGGCATGAACACGTACATTTATTAACGCGTTCATTTTAGTTTTATATACATTGTGTTATGCACTGCTTTAACGGTGTCCATAAAATCAAATACACAAAATAATGATCAATATCACATGCTTACTATTAATCATTCTTGAGAACATAATACTTTTATATCATGCTACTTAAATGTTTAAGCAGTATTATAGCAAACTTCTTCGTCTGTATTGCTCGATAATACCTTTCCTAAATGTAAGTTTTAAGAACCTATATCTGCCTATAGATAAGCATGAGACACCGTGAGACGATTATTTGTTAATAATTATATTTTTAATGGGTAATTTGAGTTAACGGGATGTCAAGGGTTCGATCCCAACTGTGGGAGCGTTCTATACATCTCCCCCTAAGACACCAAGTACTGGTTACATGCCCAGGAAACGTACTCGAGGGCGTTTAAATAATAGTAAGTACTTCTATTACAATCGAGCTAAAAACGACTAAAACAAGCTTTAACTTCTTTTCTTTTAGTATATACAAATACTCAAGAAACTGCTTTTTCAAATAATTGCTATAATTGTTTAATTTAACATGTGCAAGCAGATAAGAACCTAACTACGAATATGTGCCATGCTATCTGACTTATGCATAACGTTTCTCATTAAGGTTATGAATTAAATGATACTCCTTAATGTATTATTGCATTGTTCCACGTGAATGCTTGTTAATTTACATTTTATTCGCACGAATATCTCGTCTTTAACAACGTCCTTGAGGATATAACTCCAGATCTATCAGATGTACATCTTTTTCTTGTGATACAAGTCGCAGACGATTTAACAGGCGTTGCTATGACATTATGCCTATCGGGAGCTTTAACATGTTGTTGTTCTTGTGATCCAAAGATCATTGAATCACGCAGCAGTCTGTGATTATCGTTATTACACCTTCAATTGACCGACAGTTGACAGATATCATGTTTGGAATGCCTACAATCAATGACTAAACGTTACTTTAAAGTATTTAGATTTGAAATGCAAATCAAACTCTACGATAGATAACAAAATCTATTGTTGAACTTTGCGAACGTGTCAAGCATTTATAACAGGAAACAGACTCCCAGTTGAAGTGGCTTAATTAGACTTGAGATACATGAACACCATGTCATCACTACGATATTTATAATAACTCATGCTACGATCTGGGCTTGGTTATTAGACCCGCATATTCAATGAATATGCTTCAATAAACGTCGCACCTTCTTGTCCCATGTTCATTCAGGAAAGCGTTAATAGTGAATCTGGTGTGGTAACAAAGAGATACACTGCTTGATTAGTTGTTAAGGTAGCACTATTTACCAATCAATGGACGCGATTGATCAAATTGAGTTACATGAGTGTCTGCGCTTTATCATGATGTTTGACATAATGAAAGGCCGTAGGTGCTGAAATTAATGGAAGATAAGTTTTAAACTGACACGAACCATAATCTGCGGTTTGTTTTGTATTGTGTAAATATAGTAAGAATGAAACTCTGTTAACGTTACACGGGTAGGAGTTCGTGCCATTATCAGTTAATAACATTAATATTAACAAAGACTAATTAAATTATTTAAACGTGATAACCGCAATGAATGGTAAGTAAATACCTATTAAAGATAATTCGAACATAAAAAAGTGCCGATTGATTATCATTTACCGGAGAAATTTCAAAATTAGCAACACATAGATTGCACTAAATATACGTATGATATATACATGTTCAACTGTGGCAGTCATCGCATTGGAACAAACAACGATCAATAAAAACACATTTGGGATAAGAGGGCTTAAACCGGTTTGATGATTAGAATGAACCCACTCTTAACCCAGAATAAATCATTCCACATAAACGTGTGGTCACTTATTATAAGCCGTAACTAATTGGCAATAATGTATCTCTTTATTTATTGTTCGCAGCGTGTATTATTTTCAAATTATGCGATTAAGCGTGGCAGTTAATAACATCTCATTGACGTTCTGTAGGAAGAAGAAGAAAACGTGTACTGTGAATCAAGTACTTAATTTACTATTTAAGTATTAATGTGCAAAATATTTCGACTCAAAATTTGTGGAGAGGTTAAAGAAACGATACTTTACAAACCCAGTCTTTTAAATTTGTATGTGACGCAATAGCCTAAACCTACGTAACAATTGAGATGGTCATTTATTTACAAACTTAACTATTTCATAGTGTGACCGGCCTTATTACAAGTTACGTATTAATGTACCCAGCCATCTTCCCCCATGTGTCAAGGCCACAATGTCATGTATAAATCAAACTCTTTCCTTAATAGGCTGGGCTTTTCCTTATATAACATACTAGCGTCTAGTGTTAAATGGGTATAGAAACTGTCACATTTTGCATTAATAAAGCAGTACACACTATACAAGCAGGGATGTAGTTTCATAATTTATAATTATGACGTGCAAAGCCCGTTATCGGTTTCGCTAGTATCTTGTTGACTATAATAGTACTTGACTTTGGAAAGTATTCTTGTAAAGATTCAAGCAGCAAAATAAATATCAATGAAAACTTTCTCTATGTGTTAGCTTTATTGTTCAGATCGAATAGCGCTACATTTATAAGTGTTCGCGGTATTTTTACAGACAAAGCACAAAACTCTAAGCATACAAAAGGTATTTAACAATGTTCTAAAAACACAAACTGTTCACAAAATGTTAATACTGAAACACGTCACCATTGAAGATATGATCAGCATAAATTTAACTTCCATATTATTGTTTGCTGATAAACATGTTTCTGAATAATGCACCCATCGCTTCCGTTTAAAATAAATTTGACGGCAAAATAATTGTTCGTGTTGTTATTGCGGTACCAGGATGAATAAATCATACCTCGATCTCATCATATCATAGTGCCTTTTGCAATTACAAACTGGGTCCTTTATTTGAAACAATTGGTTACACTTTAGAAAATGTGCAAAATACGAGATCGCTACTGGCCTGCAAATAAAACACTTTTTATTACTCGAACGGAGGCAAAAGGACAATCGGCAGAATCATCCTACTTTGCGGTCATATTGGTTGATACACTCCGACAAAGGAAGTTATCACATTACTTTGTGGTATCATGGGTAATAAACTCCTGAAAATGACGTTATCTTCAGTTTTGTAATGTTACTTATGTTTTGTTTTTCCTGGCATATGTTATTTTAGCATCATATTATTATGCTTAAACGCAAACAATCTAGTAAATATATCATTAGCATGTATGTGTCTTTTAACGTTAACACTATTTAAACACGGAAACAAAAATAAACAAGAATAACAAATGATGTTTCCGTTACCTTTTAGCATCAGTATAATATCAACATAATGTAGTAGGCATGTAAGGTCCATAGCAACGCAATCACAAACCATTTAGAAGATAAGAGGATTTGAAGTGTTGTCAGGTTTGACGAATGAGTTGAATATTTTTTGTCGTTAGCAGTGATGGCACAAATAACTCATTATTTGTGTCATGTATTTAGTTATTATACACATATTGGTGTCGAAGTAATACACCTAAATGCAACAACAATACCTAATACTTGTCAGTCGACATATACAAGACAGCAGCATTAAACAGAAGTATTTACCAATCGACAAATAGTTCAGTGATGACACAAAGGACTCATTATTTGTTTCTTGTATCGAGTTATTAAGCACATATTATTGTCGAAGTAAAATTACCTAAATGCAACAACAATACCAAATACAAATTTACACATATATAAAACTACTACCAATGTATTGACTAAATTCCCTAAATGATTTTGATGTTAAGGCAGTGGTTGAAAATAATTCTTTATGTTTCTGTTCCATCTTCTGTATTCTTTTTTTGTCTATTCTGATGATATATTACAATTATAACTCGTGAATATACTGTTTTGATACGTTTTGCTACTTATTATCACTTCGAGGTCTCATATTTAAAGCAATTAACGAATTGCTATTAATACAAAGAGAAAGCATACATGATAAATGTAAAAGGCCCTATACAATAATTGTGTTGCATGCGTTTACAAAAATAAAATATTAATTTGCTTTTTAAAGTCGTAAAAGTATAGAAGTTGTCCGCCTAACAAATAGTTGGGTGAACACACACGTATTTAAGATACCGCGCTTGAAAAGTAAAATTGATTTTTTTAACCTATTTATTTTAGCTCGATTGCATAGAAAGCCTTAGGCTTATTTGAAACGCTTTCGAGTCCGTTTCCTGGACTGGTATCTATTGGAGAGATCTAAAGAACGTTGAAACAGTGGGCATCAAACAAATGACCTTCCGGTCGCTAGGCGGACGCCCTATCCATTTCGCCACGGGGACATACGAATGGATTTTATAATGGCATTATCTACTACACGATCGCACAATGCACGTTGTACTGTCGTTATCTGTTTTAGCGTCATGGTTTTCAAGAAATAATTAAAATATATCTTTTGAAGCTAGTATAGAAGATGTGAGTGTCACCATTTTATTTCCGCAATTATAAACTCATATATGGCTATCAACGACGTATGTTTAATGATATAAAATACCAACCATTTACTGGAACCCTTAACCATTTCTTGATCGATCCAATTAAATGCTCTAGGAAAAGGTAACGCTAATATGACACTTTTCATGGGATTAATGAAATATACACAACTGATCGATAAACTTGGCCATTTACAACCGTTTGATCAGATGTGGACTAGTTACCTTGTGAGTCCGTATCCTTTTTATGCGAATCGAATGGCATCCAGTTACTCGGTTGAAAATGACAGAATTTCCGGTCTGTTGATTTGGTTATGGCTATACGACTGTCTCACTTTCCATTAATCGGTTATCAATCTGGTGTAATAATCAATGCATAGTTTAATATAAAAAAAGCATGGTAGACGAGTTTAAAAAACTGTTCGAAACGTTTGATAACAAAAGTTTCATTCATTTGGTTAAAAATGATTAAGATGATTAGACACATTTGTAGCTGACCTGACTACATTCAGCTGTCAGGAAACACGTGTTACTCACCTGAGCACAAAGTGCTGAAGTTGAACTATTAGTTTAAACCTATTTATTTTAGTTCCATTGCATAGGAAAGCTCAGGCTTATTTGAAACGCTCTCAAATCCGTTTCACGGGACTAGAATCAGTACATGCTGTATATGGGAGAGATCTACAGAACCCCCAACAGTGATGATCGAACTTTTGAACTCCCGATCACTTGACGGACACCATATCAAGTATACCACTGCGACCTCTAAGGTGAATACTTTGGATCATTAGGTTGTCCGGCGTCCGTTGTCTTTTGTTGTGCGTAATCAGCTTAATCTTGTCTATTTATGTTGATAGATAGAGTTTTTTTATACATTAGGCTTAAAACACATGAGTGCACACATTACAACACAATATATACACAGATGATCAATGATGTACATACTTATTTACAGAACCATGATCAAAATCTTACTACAACAAATGTGTACACACTTTATCGTATTTTGCATGTTATATTAAGTAGATAAATGAATAAAAGTATAATTAGAGTAACTATTGATACTGTTAATTATTTATCAATTAAAAAACTTTACAAACATAAAGGGATATATTTCGTACATTTGTTCATTGCCAATCTGTAAGAGGTCATTAAACTTGATTATGTTTGTGTTCATCCCAATAATATTCATAAACTACATACGTAAATAAATAAGCATTGATATAGTGTAATAATTTTCAATCTTGACAATGTCGAAGACAAGTTTGAGCCCTTGTCCCTTGTGTCCAATAACTAAGGTTACCAGATCAAATGCTAACCGACCCTTGTCATTACTGTAAACAAATTATTTATGACTTTTTTATACTACGTAACTTCAGTAGTATGTGGAGTATACCAATACTAAGCCCTATTCAGATTCTGGGTCCCGTGCGACGAAATACCTACACATCTGGGTACATAACAATTTGGAAACCACTTTATAACCAGATCTTGATGAAACTAAGTAAACATATTTGTTTTTAATTATTAAGGCTAAACACATATTGCAATGCTTAAAAGCTAATAAATATTGTTGTTGTAAATTATTCATCATAGAACTACGATGAAATTGCAGAAATAGTATCAGAATATAAATATTTGTTAACATCCGCAGGCACGTTATTAAATTAAATAAACTTATTGTATTACACAGCCGCCAAGGGATTGGTCTTAACTGTCGGCCTCTGACCGGTCTGAACGATAACGTTATCATTTATACTTTTTGTAACCAAGAAATATTAAATTATGATGTGCACACAAGATGCACAATGAATTAATGTTAGCTGCGAACTCTTTTACCAATAGTAAAGAGCTTGTAGGCCTATGCGCCTGTTCGTATTGTAATACTTGTTTGTATATCGTCAATCTTTTGTTTTGATGCAAGAGTTAGTGTATCGGAAGTATATTCTTCTGATGCAACACTTCTTTCATAACGTTTGATGCATTGCGCTATTCCGTTTAAAATGCAATATTTTTTATTCAGAGCTTTGTTGCTTTCCAATGACCAATGAATCAAACAACAGTGTGTTGCTAGCTTAATGTCGCGTCTTATTACCACCTGCATGGCAGATATCGGACGTTATCAATCATTCTTTCAATAAACACTTTACGGTGATTGAACGCATATCTTTGAAATTGTCCTCAAATCGATAGTATTGGTTGTAAGTGTTTTTGAATGAAGGTCGTCACTTTATCGGCAATATAAAAGGAGAAGGCTATATGGAAATAAGAACAAGTTTGATTAGTATAATTTGTATAATTGAAGGAATCGTGAAACGCTTCTCCAAGACCGGATCTGTTCATACGTTCAGTGTTGTGAATGACACTAATTTAGAATGTGTTTTTTATGAAAATGAATTATATGAATGACGAGATAAACACAGCAATTATCTTTAATTCTTCCCTTATTGTAACAACATTGCATAGACCTTACCTTAATTAGAGTTAATCAAAATACAATTGATGTATCGTCATGCATTTCGCAAGGAAGTAGTTATTAGTTGATTTAAAATCCCCTTGGTGTATATATTTAGTGGAAACCTAAATTGTCATTGATGATATCCTGTCAACGAAATATTTTGTTTCAAATCGCTTCTGTCGCAAACCTCTCAAGGATAATTATAACAGAAAATACATAAGACAATTGTCCTATTAAGTATTGCGTCAATTAACGCCAATAAATTAGGACATAGCTCATAACGTTATGTTATTCGTGTAAGGTCTAACTCGTTAAGCTCATAATATATGATTGACGTAAGGCTAAGGTATACAATTTATTGATATAGTGCCATTATAATAAACCGTTATCGCTAGGTTCTATATGTTGTAACATACATGGTCGGATTCCAACATTATAAATAGTGTAACAATTATATTCTCAATGGCATTTCGATGTTGGTTCAAAGCTGAATATTTAAATAAGATTTCTTCACATATACAAACATTTAAAGGTAAAGACCATATATTTACAGTCAAAACAGCATTGTACGACCGGCAAACGTTTACAATTTTGCAAAAATGTCGGGCGACGTGCATCTCAATGTTATATAATTCAATACACCTTACCATATTATTTTATATCATACGTTCAAAGTGTGCGTAAAGTGATAAGTAAGAGGCACATGATTATTTGTCATTGTGTGGCGCATTCAAAGTCTGAACATGTTTTATAAGAGAGTACGGAATATCACAGTAGGCTGAGTAGAAACAATCGTGGAATCCTGATAGAAACTTTTTCAAAAATTTTGCATAACACATCGTTACAATCACACACGTACTATTTAGGCGAAGTATTTATTGTAGTTTTAATGGCATTCTCATTCATGTAGTTTGAACAAACTATATTTTAAAATGAAAAGTCATTGGCAGTTGTGTTTTATTTAGGTACTTACCTGCACGATTTTGTGATTAAAAGTTGAAATAAATATTGAAATATATTATTTAAAATTATTATTAATCATTATTCAACAAAACATTATTCGAGCAAAACCATGACAAAATAAGCAATACAAGCACATTGGGTTAAAGCCACACACATTGCCTCTGACTTTTAAACGAAATACATGTTAATCAATGCATATAGATGCAATTTGAAAATGTGAAAAATTGTCATTTAATCTATAACCTAGTAGGCAAGTAATTTATTATTTTTCAAACGGTACCGCTTTTAAACCGAAAGTAGGATTTCTAGATGTATACGTCCATTCATTTCGACAAACGCGATTATGTTTAAGTTTTAAAGCGCAAACAAGACGGATTTCTACCTCGTTACCACCAGATATATTCTAATTGGCATAGATAGAATTAAATATATAGCCTTGTTAGAAATATTTTTTTTCTTCTAACGGTAACGCTTTGAAAAACCGATTTCTAGACGTATACGTGCATTTCGACAAACGCAATTATTTTTAAGTTTTAAGCGCAAAAAAGACGGATTTATACCTGGTAAGCACCAGATGTATTCTTTTTGGCATATATAAAATATTTTTCTTATTCATACTAAAATTTACTATGCCAACTAAGCTGTGTGGCTTTAAGGCGTGTAATTATTTCACAAGAAAATAGACGATAGTCATTCCTTAAAACGAATATTTGCTCAGATCATAGTGTGAGAATTATATTGATTTTTTATGGACACCATTCAATTGTGATCAAGAAGGGTATGTATTTAACGTAAAAAAACTATCCCTTATGACTGGCACTTCCTCTTCAGTCTCAAGTTTCGAGCATTAGATTGTGTTACTACGAAAATTAACAGTAATATCAGTACACTATCGTCAAAAAACTGTGACAATGCGCAAAATATATGGCTAACAAAACAGTTTCGTATTTATCAGACTGCACCTAAAAGAACGCCTGCATTAGAGTTACGTGTGTTGGTCAAGAATATGGTTATATATCATTATAACAATAAAATGAGTTAAGTTTGTAAACATGGGCGCGTTATTTTTAAACATTATACACCTTACAAAAATATTTGGCAAATATATATTATATGATTTTGTTTTTGGGCCATGTGTTAAGGTCAATACACACCATATTTGACAAGTCCTCTATCGTTCAAGCTTACTTCCAATAGACGACGCTAACATGCCACAGTTCTATTATTAAATCACGTGTGTGCTCATATTCCGATTACATTAATGTATACTGTAACTAACGGTGTTCATAGTAAATAATGCTTCCGTCAGAGGCATGATGTGCGCGGTTATCATTGAATTTGGCCATCCGTCGTGCGTGCATGTAATACCCCGTTATTTTGTGTCACTGCACTACGCCGATAGCAGACCTCTTTGACAAAGGACATATGATACGGCTCAACAAGCACGACGCACATGTTAACTCATAGCCACTAGGCATTTTGTATTGTTCACGCTGTTCTGTAAACTTCTGACCTTCTATCAAGCGGAATTGATATCATAAGAACAGGATTGCTGATGTAATTGCTTATTGTGCGAGCGTTATTCTAATGATAGGTCCTTATAAGATACGATTTTATCAGACGGACATTCAACTCGTTGATATATCTATAATACCTGCACGGTAGTTTCGTAAACATAGGATTGTTGTTTGATTAATTAAATATATTGTTGACAACTAACCCAATGATAACGATTTGCTGTCAAGCATTGTACTCAGCGTTTATAGTAATATATTCAGAACTAATTGTGCTCCGTATATGTTGCATTTGCTATTTTTAATATGGAAAGAAAAATGTGTTCAAAATAAATACTTTACTGATATAACAAATCTCATACACCATTATATAAATTAAAAATAGAATAACAAATGAAATTAAGCATATTGTTTATGTTAATTTTCTTAGCTTAGGTAGATACTATATAAATTAAACTTCATCGATACACAGTTATTGTCTACAAAAACAGTGCGTTCACGGGCGAAAATAAAACAAAACAAACAATAGAAAGAAACAAATATTTGTAAATTAAAAAAACCTAATGACCCCAAAGGATCGAATCTCAGAGTATTTACCTTATATCATATATGCGTACTCGTACATCAGCAGCCTTGACCACTTCATTCGTTGTAACACAAGTTTATTCCAAAGCTGTTCTAATCGACGTAAAGAGAAACACGTACATGTCTTTGTATTCAGTAAGTTTTGTATAGTAGCAACGTGCAAATTGACGATAAATCTACTTTTCTGAAAACAAAATCACTATCAAATAAATATATAACAAGGTATTCAACTCAAACTCACACGAAAACCGAATGCATCGCTTTGAAAAACCATAACGTCATCACTTGTGCAGCGATTTTCACGAACTCGGTCTTTTTCAACGCAGAAATGAATTTCCTTTCTGAACGCGAGTTGTTTATTGTGTTATTTGGATAAATTTGACCCAGCATTTGTAAATTCTTGCAATATGTACATTTTCAGAGTTGAATACCTTCTTATATATTAATTTGATTGTGAATTTTGTTTTTCAGAAAAGTTGATGTTTCGTTATAATTTGCTTAATTTATTTATCATTCAAAATGATGTTTACACTAACAAATATCATAGCCACACGCTAACTACCTGTGTTCAGTGCCAGACTTGAACGATAGCAGTCTTATAGACCTATAATACAGCAATTCAATAAAAGTCTAGATCGATATGAATCACAGAAACGTATAAATTAATAAAGCAGTTAAATAACAGCCAAGAACGTTATCAATCATATGAACCTATGTCGATAAAATAAACAAAAAACTCTTACATAAACGATAGCACGACTGCTTATAATCTAAGTTTGCATATAAATGTCATGTGGCTCGAATTGCATTAAGTTCTTTTGCAGTGCTTCACATAAGTGTTGCTGTATGTGAAACATAACCGCAGTAGCTTACACAAAGGCATGCAAGTAATCCGAGTCATACAGAGGGACAGTTGGTAAGTGTGAAATCACTTCAGGTTCCACGTGGTCATGTTAATGTATTAGGGATGATTTTATCATGTATATGTTTTAAAGATAAATGCATAATTAATTGAATGTCGACAAAGTAACGTTATCTAAAGTTTTGGCGATACATTGCGTGACTTTAATGTGGCTAACGAGTATATTTCACAAATGTTGGTATATACTTTCGAGTGTTAGACTAATAACGTACACGATGTGTGACGTTAATTAAAGTTTAGACAACAAAGCGTAGGAGATTAATCAAATATGTTAAAAGACATTTGTTTTTTCAAACCAACGCCTAATCTTCTAAGATATTCATGAACTATTGTTAACATACTTATATAATGAGATCTTTTATTATGAGGTAGATTTCTAATAAGCAACACTGGGGTTTACCAAACACACTGCATACTTTAGAGGTAAATATGGTAAAACGTTTCAAGGATGGGTTTGTTTTACTTAAAGACACACATGAACCTGATCTTTAGGAGTTATATTTCGAACCACTACAAACATTATGTGTGAAGAAACAAATACAATCGTTATTTTAATTTTTAAAGTGTATTTGAAAGTATAATATCTATCTTATGGACAATTATTGTAAAACCATGCTGTAGGCGTAGGGATATTGAATATCATGCTATTGGCCGAGGTATATTGTATATCATGCTATTGCCGTAGGGATATTGTAAAATCAAATCAATCGTCCTTTGTAATTTGCAATAAAAATGAATGGACTTAGACGATCAATAAGAGTTTGCAATGTCTATGATCGCCGGTGTTTCATTTTGGTAGGAATTCTTACACAAATATTATATTAATATTCAGCCGTGAAATTTCATGGATCAATATCTTAACTTAACATATTTGTGGATACGATACTTTTGATAATTTCTAACTTAGGATAATTTGCAATTTATTTAAGACCAGAAACGACGTTTATATCTTAGAACTATTTAAATAGTGTACAAGTGTTTTTTGAAATATGTGTTTGATTATCTTTGTTTATGTTAACTATCTTTTAACAGGAAGTATTGCCATCGATTTTATTAGGCAATCAAACTATTGTGATAATTATCCACAATTCACGTCGCGGTGTTGTTGACGAGTGACACGTGGGACTCAAGTAGCACAATAAGCAAACATGCTTCCTGTCTTGAAAACAGGCACACTTATTGACGAAGTTTCGCCTATGAAAGTCATGCATTGGTTCCAACCCTATCAGAGCCCTTTCATCTAGTTTTCTTACTTGTGTGTTTCTTGTTTCAAGCATGGTCAGTCTAAAACTAAATGACATGTTCTACGTGTGTCTGTTCTAAGTTGATTGACCCTTCCGTTAGTCTCAAATTTGCTTCGTTCCTTTTAAGAGTTAAAAAAAGAGTATCTTCCCTAGTGACACATATGCTTATATGTGTCAATGATGCTGGAATAATAAAATGTTGTCTTTCGGCAAGTATATTTATTACCTTCTACTTAGTGTTTTTCCCAGGAGGGCAAATGGGGCATGGCGCATTACTTTAAAAAAGGGCATTTTAGAGCGCAGTGTAGGCAAAAAAGGGCAAAAACGTTCCCTGAATACCTGAATTACGGGGCAACATGTAATCGCATCTGAAGCAGTTGTGGAAAAAATAACATATTAAGAAGCACATTAAATGGTAATTGATGTATTTAACTTACTATTATTTATATTAATATATTTACCTTGCAATGTACATTTAAGTTCCATACTGTTTCAATAAACTGTACAGCACGACAAACATAATAAAGCAATATATGCATATGCATCTGAATATACACAGATCCACTAACATATAAATGAAACCATGTTTGTCTTATCCCATTTTTGACGATGCTGGTACAGCAACGTCTAAGGTTTGATAACCAGTAAAAAAATTCTTCACAATGGCGACCTATGTAAAAGACCGAGCCAGTCCGATTGAGATAAGACGAAATCGATAAAGAATAAATTTGTTTGTGTTTTTAAATGTAATTATGCGTAAATATATGTTTCGATATAACTGAATAATGCATGCAATGCACAATTGCCACGAGAATAACATCGAGTTTTTCATCAAAAGTCTCCGAAGTAACGATTTTATCGTGAAGGAGTACACATTGCCGACCGAAAAGTGCGCTTGGTATAACATAGCCTCTGGCATTATCGATTGATACTGACACGGAGTTATTCACGCATGACTAATTCACAGCTTTGGAGCAGTCTACCTATAATTCGAGCACTGTAATAGATTAAATCTGCTCAAATAATCTAGTCGATTAACCGTTGAATAAATCAAAAACAGTCGGAGCGTCACAGACAATCAAGGACGCTGATTTGGCGGACCAAGTTAGATCGTAAGGCAATAAAGATGTTATCGATAAGGGCGCGTGGCGAAATTTGCCTTTGAAAAGAAGGGCGCCTGGCAAAATTTGCCTTTGAAAAGGGCAGCGTGGCGATCCGGGAGGGCGGCGTGGCTTTTCGCCACGCTAAACTGGCCTGGGAAAAACACTACTACTGCATTATTCACAAGGCGACATGCGGTATGTAGAAATCACTAAGTAATTAGTTTTTTTTACAGTTGTTTAAATTCATGATGACGCGAATGTTGTACATGGGTTTAATGAGACCGAATGAAAGTTTTCTTTTGAAAATGGATCTGACACTTGTTGGCGTTTATATGCTTTATTTCTATTATATATTGTTAAAAAGTTGTATAATTTATGTGTTAAAATATGAAAAATTGATGATGGCTAAAACATCCAAATTAAACTTAGATATTATTAACGTATCATAAACACATGTTGAATCCTAATAAACCAAGCATGTAAAAACGAATGTTATTATTCATTTAAGCATTGACTGCAAACACATGTTCATATATATAGGATCTGGCACGAGTTGTCATATCATACCATATTTTATTAAACGAGTTCAGGAATTTTTTTAGTAAGCGAGCCTTTGGCGAGCTTACTAACGAATTTCCTGGACGAGTTTAATAAAATATGGTATGATATGACAACGAGTGTCAGATTTTTTTTATAACATGCTTTTAAATGAGCAAATTAAATTAATATTTACGAAAACATAATGATAAATCCCGAATGTTGTATACATTTCGTGACGTCATTTGACGTTGCAACGTCATGTAAGCAAAATAACAAAATGCGATTGGTCAATAAACGAAAACTAAGCCAATTAAAACGCTTAAAAATGTTGTTTTACACATGTGTAATAAAACAATATATATAATGGTTGTATTAAATGGGAAACAGGGTAAAGCATGTGAGAAAATGTGTATATGATATAGAAGAAGAAAAACATACTATCATTATAAATGGGCCGTGCTCTGTACAAAGGGAGATTATTGCATGTACGAAAAGTGTCGTCCAAGATTAGCCTGTGCAGTCCGCACTTAACTACACGTAGCTCACATGCATTAAACCCCTTTTCTAAAGCACATCTCATATTAAATGCTACAGAATGTTTACTCCATGTAGAGATCCATGTGTAACAGTAGCATAGTCATGCGCGTAAGTGAGTTGATTTTCATACGCAGTGGGTCCATCGGGAAATTTAACCACCGGATAAGCGGATAATCCAATTAGGATTTGGCGTTAATGTTAACATAAATTCAAATTTCAATTGGTGGCAGTGGTTTGTACACTCACTTCTCATCTAGGCGCCATGTGAGTTTGGCTGGTCGTCGCCATACCTGACAGGTGGGTTTTCTCCGGGTACTCCGGCTTCTCCCCACAACTAAAGACCACACACATTGAAAAAGCTTTCAGGAACAAATAATTAGCTAGAAATTGCAGTTGTATTTCAAAATTCGTCACAACATTCGCGAGACTTGGAGGTGGTTAGGGAGGAGTGCTAGGGCACTCTCCGGGGGAATTCATAATGTAGCCTCTGGCTCGAAACGCAATTATATCTGGACTTTGTGTTACGAGTTTGATGTACCTTCTAATAGGAATGTACCAGTGTTGTTGTCAAAAAAGGTTCTTCTTTGTGTTTTCTGCACACATTGTATATGAGAATTTTACTTCGAGGTCATACATTACAGTGGGTAATTAGCTTATACATGATATTCATTGCGAAGTGAAAAATTTCCTGAATAAATGAAATGCGTAGGAATCATGCCATAAGGCCATTTATTAGAGTTATTATAAAGCCACATTCAAGATCTAACATGTATGAAGTATTCTTTATCGCAAGATAAAAGTTGTCCGCAGCTGTTTATGGCTAATCTTAAGTCTGTATTAAAAGGGAAATTGAAGGATTCTTCGTCCATTAGAATATCAATTCTAATTAATTATTGCTATTTATGGATACCGGATAAATTACTTGATGTTTCATTAACATAATTATTTTCAGCCGGTTTAAAAAACAGGATTAAGCGTTTTTTTAAATCAAAGACATATAGATAAAAAACAAATTGAATTGAATTTATTTTACCGGGAACGTGTCTGAAACATGTTTACTAACACAGATTGGAAATATTAAAATAAATATATGTGAGAGTGATATAGTTGTATGAGAGTGCTTCAATATGACTAAGGGCTACTCAGACCTGATCTGGTTCTGTACTGCCAGAAACAGAAAATGCGCTTAAACCCAACCTTGAACCGTTTGTTCATGACACCATAGATGATAGGATTACAGCAACTATTTGCATATCCTATAATTATTGTAAACATATGGAATTCTCTTGGCACTTGTCCCGAGTGAAATATTGAAAGTAGCATACTTACACAATAGGGTAGCCAACATACAACAAATACCACAACAACAATAATTAGCGAAACAGCAAGTCGTATCTCTTCTCGCCGTTTTAAGGGCGGCGTCTCTCGCCCCTTTGGTTTGCTCATTTGCTTATTATAAACCGGTCCCTGAGCGTTGAATTCTGTTTCTGAGTTCGAAGGTAGGACAAACGATACGTCCGATGATAGGTCTAGTGAAATTGCTGTTACAAGTGAACATCTTCCTGACGGTGTGTTTTCTGAAGCAGGTTTCCAGTCTGGATGAAGGAATCGGCTACATTGTTGACGTGTTAACGACGATTTCTTTGACTGAAAAAATGGTGTGTGTAAGGTGGTTGTGGATTTAACAACTTTCGTGGGAACGATTTTTGATGTCATTCGAACCTTTGTTGAGCCAATCGTTAATCGATTGATGGAAGTCTTAATTGAGGCAGGTGATTGTTGAGGTTCTGACGAGGTTTTAACTCGAAGTCTGCTGGCCCTCACGTTTCTCAAAATTAACACGTTGCAAACTGACATGACTATGAAAGGAATCCCGAAGCAACATCCAATCATAAAGAATGCGTAGGACATGTGGTTCTGCCAATCAGCGAAACAGAACGAATGCGAGGGCGTGTAAACATATTCAGACCAACCAATCAGAGGCGGCAGGGAGAGTAGAATCGAAAATATAACAACACCTGAAAGAAAGAATCCCAAATTATATCGACTAGTTCGACTTTAAAGTTTTAAATGATTATATATCTTGTTTTCTTCTGAATTACATAACCGTTAAAATATTATATGTCATGTACGTCGAATAGATGTTTAATATGTTCGAACACGGATTGAATGTAAGTATGCGGATAATGTTACAGACAAATTCTTGATTGCGTTCATCATTTCAACTTTCAGAGAATTTATGCCTTAACCTACGCTCACTGGTCGTAATGTATATGTCCTCGTATTTCATTTTCGGCATAAACAATGTTATAGTTAAAATATTATAGAAGTATAGTCTTATTCTTTAAGCATATTGAATTCGTAACAATATTCTAATGAAGCGAGTTTTGAATTTTGAATGACATACATCACCCATTGTTAATTAAACGAAAGCGCACTTGTGCGAAAAGTAAAAAAATTATACGAATGAATATACATGTATATGCAATAATACCTACCTATTATCATGGCAACAGCGTTTCTGACCGTGTAAATATGCTTGAACATATGTGGATAACACACCATGACATATCTATTTATAGAAATGCTGCAAAGCGACAGGACGCTGGTAACCAAGGTGATCATGTTCAGGAAGCCAAAGACTACACATGCGCTCTGCGAAAACTCCCAGCGACCCATGATTATTGTGTAGACCGTAATGGGCATGTTCACGACGCCCACGAGGATATCTGAAATGTGCGACATAATAATAGCTATTAATATATAATAGGTTTTTATGTTAACTGTTGTGTTGAGAATATTGTCAGGTATTTGATAAGCATTTAGCCGCGTGTCTTAAATATCGACAAATAATATAAAGGTTAATATAAAGGTGCCTCCTTAAATATGTATGCAGTTTCATTTTGCTATACATAATAACTGAGCTAACCTTTGTTTCCAACTGTAAAGTATTTTCGATCTGAATCTGAAGTAATTAATATAAAATATTGTAATTAAAACAAATTTGCCATTCCAAGGGGTGTAATGTTCTTAATGTGTGAATGATGAAGGGATACATACTATTGAAGCCAGGTAAATTATGCCTGTACTTTTATGGTATTTTGCACATAATGTACTATTATATCGTCTGCATTAATCTCGTAAGTCCTTTGTTCTTTTATGAGGCACCCATTACACAGTTTGAGCATTAACATTAATTAGTAAATGGACATCTCACAAAGCAATTGGAAATAATTTTGGGGTTATTAGTGAAATCAGATCAAGTTAAAGATGTCAATTAACTAGTTATAATGCTAATTTATATTCAATTACTAATTATAAGACCCAGTGAACTATGCATCAGCAAAGTCGCACATCCTATTGGCAATTCGACATTGTTAAACATACAGCGAGACTTTTAAATTAAAATGAAGTAAAATGTTTACAAGGTAATGAAACTTCGTCAATGAACGCACGGTGATGGACAACAACATATTAAGTTATGTCTTAAAACGACGACACGCCAAAACACCCAAAACATCCAATGTTTCGTTACTGCGAGCATAGTACTTTTTCTTGTGTTTTGGTGGCCTTCTTAACAATTAAATGCAAACGTTTATTGTTTTCATTGGCCTCAATCCAAATCGTTTTATTTGTAACTTGATGTTGACATATTACAGCAAACACAGTTTATATTATAACAAAGCTGCACGCAACACGCACTGAAATATTGCTTAGTCAGTTAAGAGCACAAGTCTCAAACTATCTCTTTTCTGCATTCCTATTTGGCGTGCCTATGCCTCTGTGGCGTGTTCATGTCTCATTTGAGTAGTTATTACTTTCTGGTGGATTTAAAAGTTGCACAGATGGCAAAAATAGAGCGAGTATATACAATTGGTGCTGTGATATGAAGTTACTTCGTCTCCGAAGATCAATTTCTAAAATCGTGTGTAAACATTAAGGCAAAGCGTTCATTTGTCGTATTGTTTTTAGAGTATATATGCCAGAAATCAGGCCTTTAAAGAAAAACAGACACACTCGTTTCGTTGTGAAAATGAAATCGATGTATGCAATTTAAATATATAAATTAGCAAACGTTTAAACTCAAAATCTGTTTAGATATTCATATTTGTGTGCAGTGACGGGCATAGATATCGGATGCATTTGCTTATATATGAATAATTTAACTTTTTTAATTGCGCTTTGTATATATCGTTTTCCCAATCAATGTGAAACACTGTAGTATGGATTTAGCATGATGTTGATTGCACGTCTTCTGGTAATTGAAACAGCTTGAAAATAACTATCAATGTCGAGTTACAGGCATTACATAATTGTAAGCGTTCCGATTTACATTATATTGGCACGCTAGATAAGAATATCGGCCAAATCGCGACGTCATGTTGTTACTATTTAATAGTATTTATAGTAATGATATGTAAAACATGATTATAAATTTAAATGGTTGACAGGCATGCACAAAAACTAAACAAGGCCAAACTTGACAAACATAACACGTTCGTGTATGTCTATACTTAATAAACGTCACGTTCAACGTTATGTTTAATCGTCTCGACGACAGCGGTAAATTGTTTCTTCAAGGTGACATTTACAATATATATTCACCCAGCGTCAACGCAAAACAGCCATCCATAAAGATAAACAGTTTAAAACATCATTGAAGACGCATTTGTTTCCCACTCATTCCGTTTATCTCAATGTTATACGGGAGTTTGTATGCAGAATAACTCAAGCTTTTAGCTTTAAGCTTACGTAATATGGACCAGAACACATTTTTTTCCTTACCTGCAGTGGACAATCCAAGGATGAACATGCTGGTCAAAGTCCTCAGGGCCCTTGACCTTAGCACGATCACCCAGAGACACACGTTGCCGACAGTCGTTATGGTCATGATCACGACCAGCACAATGGTTTCTATCGCTTTCGATGCCGTCGTAACGTCAGTGTTCTCTGACGTCAGCGCGGGAACTGAGAGCGTTGTTGTTTCATTGAATGGTGACGTAGACATTTGCCAAATATGTTTTTCCGTTCAGTCAAACTGATGTAATAAAAACATAGTTTTAATTCTATTTAATGTTTAAGAGCCTTATTCCAAATAGAGTATAACAGATACATTAGTAAACTGTAAAATAACACTGTTAAATACAAATATTCAACATTCGTGATTACAATATTCTATGATATTGTTTTTTTTAATACTTTTGTTGCATTTGTCAATTTAATCAGCATGGTAATGGTTCTAAAAATACGTTCGTTGCATTTGTAATCGTCATTATAAATGCAATTACTTTAAACGAACTGATATTTTATTTAATACAACATTAAATTGCATTATTGTTATAAAAAAATTTCTAACGGCCACCGGTAAAACTTTACGATACCGAAATTTCACAAACTCTAGTACCCTTTATCTTGGAAACTTTCTTCTTTGTGATAAAGCATATGATCGGTTTCCTATTTTTTTTATAAATAATTGATTACTTGAGCTTACAAAATGCTTTATTTTACTATAAAATTTATTAGCAAAATTGAACTTCTTATGGGATTTTTGCATTTTCCAATGGTATTTTCTTTTTCCCATGGGATTCTTTGTTTTTCCAATGGGATTTTATCCCAGATTTGTTACGGGAAAATAATAATTCGTTGTTTTTTGCACACTAAGTAATCGATTTTAAGCACTGTACATGCATTTGTGCTCATTTTCATTCAATTTTCTTTGATATAAAAATATTTTTTTTTTTTATTTTAAGAGTTTTATTCAAGAAACTTCCAGAAACGCTACCGTTCATCAATGATGAACCATTTACGCGATTTTAATGCGTTTATCTGTGTTATAATTGTGTTTTTTTTAAATCCAATACAATGTGAACATTACACTTAAGGTGTTTTCATTTAAATTACAGTATGGTGAAAGAGAATTTATTGAACCTCCGAAAGTGTAATTATCATGATCATTGTTTTATTTTCATTAAAAAACCGGTCAGTTTCCAGTCCAGTAATAAGACTTATGAACGCATATATGTTTATAGAAAATACTCGTTGTAGTTTTTTGCTTTTTGTTGTAACTGCTCTAAACATTTGATAACACTAAATTAGCAAAATCCCACAAGTTTAATTCCCTTACCATTCCCAGAGAACCTGACATCCCGTCTCAGCACGACACAAGCAAGTTAAAACGTTTTAGGCTTAAGCTACTTATTTCAAATCCTTACATTGGAGGCAGTTTACAGACTTACTAGGAACATGCAGAAGGCACAACAAAATAAACAACTTACTTAAAACTTAAAAAATGCTTTGCGATTCCACACAGTCCAACTTAAGACTTGGTTGCGAATTAGTATCTACAAAAGCATCAATTATGAGAATTATTAAGACCTGACAGATATAAAAGAAATACATAGCAATGTCTGAAATATTCGATAATTAAGGTTGTAAATGGAATATGTTTCTTCTTTCATCTCGAACAAAAAAGAAGTTTGTAGGATTAAAATTGTGATCCTAAATCATTTTTAAGATTTACGAGTTATGTCTAAATCTTATAACGATATCGATTGCAAAATTTCGAATCGCAATCAAACGTTCTGTTTATGTACAATAAAGCGTATTAAGCTTGTTAGGTATAGTGCAATCACCATAAAGAATCATCACCAATCACCATAAAGAATCATCACCAATCACCATTAAGAATCATCACCAATCACCATAACGAATCATCACCAAACACCATAAAGAATCATCACCAATCACCATAAAGAATCATCACCAATCACCATAAAGAATCAGCACCGATCACCATAAAGAATCATCACCAATCACCATAAAGAATCATCACGAATCACCATAAAGAATCATCACCAAACACTAGTATATCAAACGTACCGCTTATAAATCCAATTATGTACTATCACACTGTGTCAATAAGTAAAGAAATATACTTACACAGTTTCCAATCTTGATTCCTATTAAATTAATTTGCAATGGTCGTCATCCTTAACCCGTCACCGGACAAAAACTCACCGTACTAAAATACACTTAACATAATTAACATTGTATATCTGATCGACAAACACGTTGGTGATCTAAACACACGTTATTTATTACGCGTATTTGTCATCACGAAATAGCTTCTCAGTAATCCAAACTATCAAAAGTGAATCAGTTTATTGTTGTATATTTATTTGTCTTATGAATTGCAATACATGTAGTAATTCCTTCAATTTATAGTATACACTTTTACGCGCTTTTGTATTCCTTTATCCAAAATATTTTGAAACGATTCTCTCAGAAGTTATATTGTCAGTAAGTAACAATTCCAATTTTAAACTGTAAGGTAAAGTCCAGTGACATTTTTCCAATATTAAGTATCCCCGTGTTTTATTGAGAAATTCAGCATCAACATACTAACGAATCGAAGACCTTGCATTGAACGCGCCGTATACCTATCGTTAAATAGATCACCTAAAGGAAGCTTTGATACAGTAGGTGTATGATAGCCACAGTGTGTGGCAATATGTTACATCTCGAGAGTTCCTTGGTTACAACTCACAAAACGGCATAAAACAATGGCACGTATAATCTTGAAAAGTTGTGATTTGAAGCTCGCATACAAAGATTAGTAACTTATTTATCAGCCTTTCATATTAACGTTATATAACAATCGAAATATTGTATGTGGTTTTCCAGGAATGATAATCGTTTGGGTTCACTATAATGTTATTTATGGTAATATTACAGAAAAGACACTATCGCGATACATTAGCACAAGAGATGTCAATATATTGCGATACATTTCCATGGAAAATTTCAATAGGCAGTATTATAACTGTTATTAAAAATTTTATGGAAACAAAAGCTTTTTCAAATCAATACATTGCAACGCAATCAAACCGTGAAACGTCACTTATTCTTCCAGGAGAGACAAACTCACTTGAATACGACTATGATCATCGCTTTTGGACAATTCATACATCGTGCACATTATGCTGACATTAACCCAACTAGATGTACACAAAGGAAAACCTTTAGGTTATACAATAGGATAAATAATATAAAGTATAATCATAAACACTTAAAATGTACCGTTTAATTCAAATACAAAACCTCGGCCTGTTTATGATATGTTAACTTACAACTCTATTATTTATATAAACAATACACTGGTTATTTTAAGTCCGTTCAACGTATTGTAATATCAATTTTGATAAATTACTAACCGTACAACAAGCAATAAGGTAAAACGTCTATGCCCCCCCCCCCAACTTAAATAAATTGTAAATGAATAACATTTCCCATATTTACACCAGAAAGCAATACAAATAAAATGATAGGTAATGAATCCGGCGGAAATAGTTGTTTTGTAAACACCATGTCAAAAATAATAAAATGCTTACTGCATGTAGTTTAATACGTGTTCCAAGAATGTTCTTAAACATCGAACGACGTCTTTCGTTCCTCTCATGTAACCATTCCAAAATGTGCATTACCGAACATCCCACCATCTGATCAACGCAATAGAGAAATTCTTCTTAAAAGGAGTGGGGGCATAATACGAACACGTGGGTCAATTAATGTTGTATTTGTTATTAATAATGTATGTATGCGGTAAACAAACTATTTAAACAAGTACTCTCTTTAATAGCTTTAATGTTTTTCAGACAAATTCCGTAGTATTTATTGAGTCTGTTGGTCATTTAAAATACCACATTGGAGTTAATGACGTTCTGATTAAGCCACTTGATCTGAAAACATCAAATGTGTAATGAAAATAGTAAGAACAAACTACTAGTATACAAAGTTTTGGCATCGCCTACATACCGATACTGCCAAGCGTTTCCTGCAGATATTTACACTTTGTTTATAGGATAAAAATTATAAATAGTTGAATTTCAAAGGGCTCCAACAAAGACGCCGGTGTTCGTGTTCACTTGTGATAAATGTCGTTAACATGATATACTGTGGTTTTGAGTGCGAGAACATCGGAATGACATAAAAAAGAGTCATCATATATCTAGAACAAAACCAATTATTTTAGGCGCGATGAAAAACGATTGAACACGCGATGAAATCTACATTCTTATATATTCGATTCTCGTAGTAATAGAATTGTCGGTTATCTCGTTCTTAGTAACCATAAAATGTTCTGTCATTAATTTTTTTGGTGACGATGGCGGTGTCAGTTATTATTTCAATTATCATGACAGTGTCAGTGGTTCAGATTTTGATGACAACGGAATTGTCTGTGATTATGATGTTGGTGACTACTTGCATTTGATTAAGGCTCTGGGTGACAACTTATCTTTGAGTAAGATTATGGTGATTGTGACTTTTTAAAATCAAATTTACAATTAATTTGAAATTGTCTGTAACAAACAATCTTATTACTCTGATGAAAAAATAGGGACATCGTCATTTGCTATTATTAAGATCCCATTAGCTATTTCTTGGTGGACTAACTGTGAATCAATGGTGGTTTTCCGATATTATTTAAACCTTGCTTAAACGTTCAATTATTTGAATTGACCGTTCCAATCATCATTCTCGCGAAGAATTATTATCTATTTATTTTACTTATTCGCTAGTACTGTGTCAAAATTTGTCGCAATTTGAATTGTTTGTGTAGACTGAGACTGGAAGTATGATTTATCTCCTGTTTTAACTGGTGGGTCACCGCATGTAAATTCTAACGAGTTCTAAAAGCTCGATTATTTCTCAACCGGAATATACACAAATATTCGTTTGAAAAAAAAAGCAGTAAATAGCTAGTCATACGATTTGAAAAGCATGTTATGATTTGAAGTATAAAAAATTTAAGTTGCATTAAGTTAAGATTTTGATAAAATAAACCATCGTATTCGGAATGATTTTGTTGTGTGTGGACCTTCAATTAACCTGCAAAATTAAAACACACGCATATTAATCTGCTTTAGAGAATTGGAATACAAAACTAAAACATATGGAATGCATCCCGTAAAAAATAAAAACAACGTTTTTAACGTATTTTAAGCAATTAGACCTAATAATTGTGGGCAACTATAACATATAAGAGGTGTTTGCACATTGCAAGGCAATATTTAATCACACCACCTAAACATTTAGTCAGCAATATAAGGAAGATGCCGTCGTGTGAAAACCCCCATACATTTTGGATGTGTGGGTCAATTATTTAACAACATACTTTAAAGAATATCAATTAAATATGAAATACTTTTCACCGGTAAATTCACGATGTTAGATTACAATTCTTCATACTTCTTAACAATTAGATGTGAAAAACAATCTTATGCAAATTGTTTATTTGCTTAATGACATATCAACGTTGACATTACAAGAGCACGCTGGTATTTAACAAATGCGTTTTGCATTATTATATGTGTTCTTTCACTTCCATGCGCCGTTGTGCTTCTTTACATCACGTGGTGGCACATACTCGTATGCTAATTGCATTTGTCGTTTCTTGATAAATGTACAATCACATTCTTGCATGTCAATGAATTATCATCCGTTTGGCATCATGTTTACACATTTTCCTATCTCTTATTTGTGTGTACATTACAAATTTACAATAGTAATTACACTAGAAATTACTCTAGTTATTACACTAGTATTTTACATTTTTACACTTGAAATATAGCGAGACTAAAACAACAATATTTTACAAGGTATGCCGACTATGAAATAAATCTCATGGGGAATGATAACGTGTTATCTGTAATACTCTTAAATCATATATTCAGAAATATCTGAAATAATAAATCCCAAGAACTATGTGTTGACTATTAAACAACTGTCTATTTTTTCCGAAAAAGACCTGCCTTTTTAAGTCAGTAAAGCTAGGAGCAGGTTTATTTTATGTGCACAAGCTTATTGATGTTTAGTAAGTACATTTGTCTTTAGTTTAAATCTTTGTATTTTAGCTTGATTGCAAAGAAATCATCAGTGTTATTCGAAACTCTCACGAGTCCGTTTCCTGGGACTAGAACCAATACATGGTGTCTATAGGGGCAACCTTAAGAACGCCCCCACAGTGGGGATCGAACCCGTGACCTCCCGGTAGCTAGGCGGACACCATATCCATTAGGCCACGGCGATATGTTTGCCTGTCAGTGACAAGACTGGCGCGTTACACTGAAAGGTTATGTATTCACTCACTGACTGGATTACGGACTGCTGGACGGACTAATTTATTGGGCACACTGTGGGCCCCATAGGATTAGGATTCCGAGACAGACTCATCCTTTAAATATTACTATACATTCCCGCAGTGCGCTGTCTAAACCGGTGTTCCATCAACATATGAACGCCATTAACGCAATAATGTTATAAAGCATCATGCAAGTACTAGCGCATACACCATTCATAAACAAAGGCTTGTTTAAAAAGATAGCGATGTCTGTCCTATGCAGGAAGACAATATAAAATTCCTGTCATAAACGTCTGAATTTAATAAATTACTGAACATACTATTGAAGTGTCTTTGTATCGTTGCTTTCGGAAAAACAACGACAGTAGAACTATTTTGTGTGATACGAGATTTGTGTTTTGATATAAGGTTGTTTGGACAAAAAGATCCTGAAGTCCATATTTATGCTTCGGCCAAAAGCCCTGGCCGGTTCTTGGTTAAACATATATGGGCCGTGCTCTGTAAAAAAGGGGTGCCTGTGCAATCCGCATTTATTCAACATTGGTTTAAACACGCCATAATTGCTTTGTGAGATGAAATCAGTTTATTTTATTTTGCAACAGTACCAAGAGATGACAATGATTTAATAGAGTCTCTGTATCGATAGATGTTAATTAAATGTCAGTACAAATCGACTTATTGAATAAAGTTATTGTAAACTTATTGTTGTATGTGATAAATACAAGAAAAATAAACACACTATTGTTATGATCACTGCGATTGTTACAAACGAAAAAAGGGTATGCTACTTACTTGAATGTATATTTTTCATGTGATTGTATATTAAAAGGTGATGGAATAATTAAGTCGATGACAAACACAATGCTGGAATACTTCATAAACCATGATTTCGCCAATGGTTTACGAAATAAAAATACCGACTTTTTATATATAAATACAAGTTTATAGAAAATTGTTTGTCAACAACTTGTCATAGTTTTGTTTACGTGAATGTCATATGAAAACTATGCATAACAAAACTAAAAATGAAAATACAAATTTATCGAATTATACATAGATTTAATATAAACATATATCAACGTTCTTGATCATGCTTAAGAAATTGGTATTTCTACATTGAAATATGTTTTACAAAAATAAGTAAGAAATGTTAGGCGTTAAAAAATTACGTTTTTAAACTAAAGATTAAACGTAACATTTTGTCAGAAACTAAGAACGTCTGTACAATTTATAGTTATATGCATAAAAAGTGTATGACAAAATTATATTGTCCATGTATTTTAGAAACCAGCAACATTTGTGAATTTATACATGTAATTAAGTATGATGCCCAACATACCATCTGAAAGATGGTACGACACGGATAAGGAAAATGACAAAAACAAGATGAAAACATAGTGTTTTAAATTAACGCAACTAAGACATTGTTAAATAGCAAAAACGTCATGAAAATAAAATTATTGACACATTCGAAAAGATACAATCTCCATTGTTTAGTCATTTCATCAAAATAGTATGTTACTTTAAAAAAGCTTCCCAAGATATCAATCACCTATTTATAATTATTTGGTTGTTATTGTGAGGTTCCCACATAGGCGAAACTAAACAATCCATTCCACTTTTGTAATCCCACTGCTATCAAACAAAACTATACAAATTACATGGGGAACATATAACTGACTCAGACACAGTTTCAAATAAGGAGTATTGAATTAAGTATCCCCGGATATTTGCACTAATGATAATAATGAATTTATCTGATCTATGAAAGGTAAATACGGAAATGGCCTATGCAATAACTTTTTCACATTACAAATGTTTATATTATTTACACAAATACTATACAATATGTACATACACGTTTTGGAAATATATATTTATCAGTCGTGTAGATTATATTATAACGTTTGTAATCATATATTTTAGAGTAGTCCAAACATAAAATGTGTATTTGTTAAGCCATAATCAATGAAGAAATCAGAAATTCGAGAATCAAGGCATTTCAAATGATCTAATAGGAATCCCAGAGAGGGTATTATAGACCATCAAGTTTATTATGAAGTAACACATATTCAAAACAATTTTGCAGGTGTAATGCACATATAATGTATATTGTATTTATTAATATAATATTGCTTGTAATAAGTCAAAACAATCGATTGATCATATACTATATATAAAACAACGCATGTGTTTGTACTATAGGCACGTCATATTTTACTTTACCGGACATGATTGATAGAACACAATTATTATTGGAGCTTTATGTTACTTCGCTATAATTAGAAGGTATTCATAACTTCATATATATCTGCAAGATGCATGGGAGTAATTAGGCATTGCATAATTCAAAACGAAATACGTGTTGTCAAGTATCTTAATTTTATGAACAATACTAAATTCAATGAACAAAGAACATTCACAGGTTAAGCTTAAACATACACTAATATGAGAACGTAAACCATGTAAAGAGAGAGAGAGATTTCTGATCAAAACATATTTCCAACAATTTTTAAAAGATACGCTTCAAACGTTTATAAAAAGATTATCGACTTAGACAATCTTCTGAATATTCAATTCTACTGACCGAAAATTTGTCAAACTGTTTGCTGATGATAAAGTTCACAAACTGGGTTAGAAAGCTAAATCAAAATATGAAACTAATATGGTCTATATTCTATTTGAATGGTCGATCAGAATGACGCCCACAATATGTTAAACGCGTATTTATTGTTGTTATCGTTCACTCGCTACCCGTGATGTGTTGTTCTGAGTGTTTAGATGCATTTACTCATGCCAAACATTTATTCTCTTTGATAGCTGTTAAAATTGACATTTAGCGCTATGACGTAAATTTGTATTTATGCTTAAATGTAAAATGAATAAATTTGAGATTTGGAACTGCTTTATCTAACCTAAACTTAGTGCATAAATCGTTTTAAGGCGGTAATCCTAGTTGTAGTCATATTGTGTATTAAAGTGTTGTGTCGTGCACTTTTGTTCTATGTCACACTGTTTGATAATTAATGCCTTGGTATTCAAACTGCACCTCGAGCTGTAAACAGGTTTATCTCATGGTTGCACACCTGAAGTTTCAATTTGTTTATTTTTAATGTAACCACCCTTTGTTACACAAATTAACAAGGCGCCGAATTTATGCTTTTTAAGAAACGATCTTACTCTAAAATTGACATCCTATCAAAAATATGTTATCAACAATAACAAAATTGTGTCATATCAACTGAACGTTTAATGGAGCGAGCGATTTAAAGATATGTAAGTAACGTTCTGAAATAACGTTTTGCTTGATATCGCAAAGGGCAGTTAAGTTAGCACCAAATTGATGTATAATTATCAATGGGGCAGGAAAAACAACATGACAAACGCAGCGCACAGGCAAGTTATCATAGCCACCAGAAAAAATCGATGTATCAAACGCTATTAAAGACGCGTTGCGTGAACAGAAAGCAATGATGATCAAACAGATAGGGAAATAAATCTCAATGATTTAAAATTTTAAACAAGCAGACCAAATAGTAATCAAATGTTATCCCTGTAATTATATGCGTTATCACAATAATAAACATGTAACTATTAGCAGAGTGAACATTTAATTATGCAACACCGATAAGATGTAAAGATATAAACAGAATCACAATCGCATCATCTTCCTAGGGCTCTTCTGTATTCAGAGTGGATAATCACGTGACAAATAAATTGGCGAGGTCCGTACCGATACATTTTTGTCGTTTTGCATCCTTTATTACTTGTATAAATTATTAAAATGCCGCTCACTTTCCAGCCATATCGGCAATAATATGATTAGCGCTTATATCGTATAAATATTCGCTCTATATCTCGACTTAACTCGATGCAAAATTTCTTAGCGGGTCACAAAAATACAGCTCCTGCTTTGAAAATTCGCAGCGAGTAAAGTCGATATCAAGAGCGAAAATTAATGCGAAATAACACGCTCACCAATTACTTGACGGGGACGACACTTTCCGCTTTTATGATATGTTTTCGTTTTCGTTCTCTATTCTTAGCAAAATCAAGTTTAGGCGGAAAGTGTCATCCATAATTAGCTTTAAGACTGCACAGGCTTATGTGGGAGGACAATTTACGCACATGCATTAAACCCCATTTTCTCAGAGTTCAAGTTCATCGGTGTGATTGATTACACATATTGACGTCGATAACGATAAATAATATAGCCTAACGTCGATCGTATATTCATTTCACAGAGGAAACATAATAATGAAACTTAGTAGGGAAAGTGCAACGACCCGTGGAGCCTTTTATTTGCCCGGGTTATCTCCGTTCTAATGGCGTTTTTCAGCGTGCGATACATGAAAAGTATATTAACACATATATACTCATGTTTATGCTTTAAAATACCATAAAGTAAGACCACAGCATATTGACACATTGTGTTTTTAATTTAAGTACTAACCATGTTCAATCATAAAAGCTTTTTATAATTAACATACATGTATTGATATTTGTGTATACAACTATCAATGGTCAATAAGCGCGATTCACACGTTACACGATTCACAAGTTATAAGCAATGTAATAGCAATGTTTTTTTCTGTGTTGCTTGATAATACCTTTCCTAAGTTTTAGTTTTAAGAACCTATATCTGCTTATAGATTTGTATGTGACACCGTCAGGTGATTATTTGTAAATAATTATATTTAAAAATGGGTATTTTGTTTACCGGAAGGTCAGGGGTTCGATCCCCACTGTGGGAGCTTTCTTTACGTCTCCCCCTAAGACACCAAGTAATGGCTGTTTGCCCAGAAAAAGGAGTCGAGGGCGTTTCAAATAGTAGGAAGTACCCATATTACAATCGAGCTAACAAAAATAACTAAACACAGTGTTAACTATTTGTTTTAATTATACAAACAAAATATTCAGGAAACTGCTATTTCAAATAATTGCCATACTTTTTTTAATTGAACATGTGTACGCAGGTAAGAACCTAACCACAAATATGTGCCATGTGATCTGATTTATGCATACTGTTTCTCATTAAGTTTATGAATTAAATGATACCCTTAATGTGTTATTGCATTGTTCCACGTGAATGCTTGTTAATATACCTTTTATTCGCATGAATGTCTCATTTTTAACAACGGCAAGTGTTGTTACGTTTATGAGGATATAACTCCAGATCTATCAGATTTGCGTCGTTTTCTTTTGATACAAATCGCAGACGACTTAAGATGCGTTGGCGTTTTTCAAGTTGCTATGACATTATGTCTATGTTTGATTATCTTAATTTGTGTTATTCCATTTTTTTCACGTGAATGCTTGTTAATATATGTTTTATTCGCACGAATGTCTTGTCTTAACATCGAAACGTGTTATTACGTCTGTGCAGTTATAAATCAAGATCCATGAGATTTACATCGTTATCTTCTGATATAAGTCGCATACGACTTTTACAGGCCTTGGCATGTTTCAAGTTACAATGGCATTATGCATATGGAGCTTTAACGTGTCGTGTTGCTGTGATCCCAAGATCATTGAATCACACAGCAGTCTGTGATTATCGTTATTACACCGTTTATTGACCTACAGTTGGTGAGCAGTCTGTGATTATCGTTATTACACCGTTTATTGACCTACAGTTGGGCAGTCTGTGATTATCGTTATTACACCGTTTATTGACCTACAGTTGGCGGATACATTGAATCACACAGCAGTCTGTGATTATCGTTATTACACCGTTTATTGACCTACAGTTGGCGGATACATTGAATCACACAGCAGTCTGTGATTATCGTTATTACACCGTTTATTGACCTACAGTTGGCGGATATCATGTTTTAAGCCATTTCACTATTTCCGAAACCAAACGTTACTTTCAAGTATTTAGAGTTGAAATTCAAATCAAACTCTACGATTGATAACCAAGTCTATAGTTGAAAGATTTGAACGTGTCAAGCATTTCATAACATGAATAATAAAGAAGTCAAATCATAGCGCTCGTTAGACTCTCAGTTGAAGTGGTTTAATTGGACTTGAGATATATGAATACCATATCATCATTACGATATTTAAAATAGCTCAGTGCTACGATTTGGCCTTGGTAGTTAGACCAGCATATGCAATGAATATGCTTCAATTAAAATTGCATCTTCTTCGCCCATATACATTCTGGAGAGCGTTAATAATCAACCGGGTTTGGTTGCAAAGAGATACACTGCTTGATTAGTTGTAAATGTAATACTATCTATAAGTCAATGGAAGCGATTGATCAAAAGGAGTTACATGAATGTCTGCACTTTATCATGGTATTTGACTTAATGAGATTAGGCAGATGCTGATATTAATAGATGAAAAGTTGTTTACTGATACGAAACATAAACTGCTGTTTGTTTCATATGGTGTAAATATAATAAGAATGAAACTCCCTTAATGTTACAAAGGTAGAAAGTCGTATCACTATCAGCTATTTGTTTTATAATGTGTATTTCGGTTAACACCATTCAGTAAATATAGTAAGAATAAAACTCTCTAAAAGTTACAAGGGGAAAAAGTGTCACTATCAGCTATTACCAGGATATATGAAATACAAAACACTTATTAAATGCTTAATGCTTGGTTACCGCAAAGGAAGGGTAAATAGGAACCTGTTAAAGGTTATCCGAACCTATTATTTAGCCGATTGATAATCACTTACCGGAGAACTTTCACAATTGACAACACATATATTGCATTGAATCAACATATAATATGTACATACTAAACTGTGGGGGTCATCGCATTGGAACAATCAATAAAAACACAATTGGGATAAGAGGGCTTAAACAGGTTTAATGGTTAGAATGACCCCACTCTTAACTCAGAATAAATCATTCCACATCAACGTGTAGTCACTATTTAAAGGCCGTAACTAATTGGCAATAATGTAACTTTGCATATATTGTTCGCAGCGTGTATTATTTCCAAATTATGCGATTAAGTTTTGCAGTCAATACCATCTCATTGACGTTATGTAGGCAGAAGAAAACGTGTAATGTGAATCAAGTACTTAATGTACTATTTAAGAATTTATGTGCAAAAGCGTTCGACATCAACATCTATGGAGAGGTTAAAAAACGATACTTTGTAAACCAAGTCTTTTAAATATGTGTTCGCGGTATTTTTACAGACAAAGCACAAACTCTAAGCATAGGAATTTTTTTAAACAATTTTCAACTAAAAACACAAACAAAACACTTATGTTCACTTAATGATGTTAACACTGATACACCATTGACGATAAGGAAATGTTCAACATAAATAAAACTGCCATATTATTGTTTGCTGAGAAACATGTTACTGAATAATGCACCCATCGCTTCCGTTAAAAATCAATTTGACGGCAAAATGCTTTTTCGTGTTTTTATTGCGGTACCAGGATGAATAAATCATACCTCGATCTCGTCATATCATAGTGCCTTTTGCAATTACAAACTGGGTCCTTTTATTTGAACAATTGATTATACTTCAGAAAAGGTGCAAAATTCGAGATCGTTACAAACCCGAAAATAAAACACTTATTATTACCCGAACGAAGGCAAAAGGGCAATTGGCAGAATTACCCTACTTTGCGGTCATATTGGTAATACACTCAGGCAAAGGAAGAAATTACATTACTTTGCGGTATCATAGGTAATACACTCCGACGAAATGACGTTATCTTCAGTTTTGAAAGGTGACTTAAGTTTTGTTTTTCGTGGCATTTGTTATTTTAGCATCATACCATTATGCTAAAAACGCAAACAATCTAGTGAATATATCATTTACATGTACCTGACTTTTAACGTTAAGACTATTAAAACACGGCAACAAAAATAAACAAGAATAACAAGTGATGTTTCCGTTACCTTTTAGCATCGTTTTAATATCAACATAAGGCATGTTTGGTCTATAAGCAACGCATTCGCACAACATTTAGAAAATAAGAGGGTTTGAAGTGTCGTCAGATGTGATGAAAAAATGAGCTAAATATTTTTAATTAGCAGTGATGACATAAATAACTCATTATTTGTTTCATGTTTTTAGTTATTATACACCTATTAGTGTCGAAGTAAAAACTCCTTAACAACAACAATACCAAATACCTGTCAGTCGACATATACAAGACAGCAGTATTAAACATAAGTATTTACCAATGGACACACATATCAAAACTACCACCAATGTATTAACTAAATGCCATAAATTATTTTGATGCTAAGACAGTGGTTGAACAAACTTCTACATGTTTCTGTTTCATCTTCGACGAAAGCAACTATTTATTCTTTTTTTGTCTAATCTGATGATATATATACAATTATAAATCGTGAATATGCTGTTCTGATACGTATTGCTACTACTTATTATCACTTCGAAGTCTCTTATTTAAAGCAATTATCGAATTGCTATGCATTGAGGAACAGGAATAACATAAATGTCATATAATTGATTACTTGGAATAAAACGTATGTCACTGCTTTTGAATGATCAATACAGATTGTTATTAACAAGCTTTAGCTATATATGCATCATATTCTTCGATTTATATTCAGATCATCGTAATGCGCTACTAAGAGGAAGCATAGATGATAAATGTAAAAAGCCCTTTACGATAATTGTGTTGCATGCGTTTATTAAAATAAATAAAATATTAATTGGGTTCTTCAAGTTGTAAATGTATCGAAGTTGTCCGGCTAACAAATAGTTTAGTGAACGCACAAGTATTGTAGATACCGCGCTTAAAAAGTAAATTGATTTTTATAACATATTTATATTAGCTCGATTGCATAGAAAGCCTTAGGCTTATTTGAAACGCTCTCGAGTCCGTTTCCTGGGACTGTTGTCTATTGGGGAGATCTAAAGAACGTTGCGACAGTGGGTATCGAACACATGACCTTCCGGTCGCTAGGTGGACGCCATATCCATTTCGCCACGGCGACGAATCGATTTTATAATGACATTATCTACTACACGATCGCACAGTGCACGTTATACTGTCGTTAATTGTGTCAGCCTCATGGTTTTCAAGATATAATTAACATATCTTGTTTGAGGCTAGTATAGAAGTTGTTAGTGTCACCATTTTATTTCCGCAATTATAAACTCATGTATGACTGTAAACGACGAATGTTTAATGACATAAAATAACAACCATATACTGTATCCTAAACCATCTGTTGATTGATTCAATTAAATGCTTTAGAAAAATGTAACGCTAATATGACACGTTTCATGGGATTAATGACATAGATAAAACTGATCGACATAAACAAGTAAGCTTTGTTACTTGGCCATTTACAACCGTTTCATCAGATGTGGACTAGTTATCTTGTGATTCAACAAGCATTTAATGCGAATCGTAAGTGGCACCCATCTACTCGGTTGGAAATGGCAGAAATTGTTGATTTTGTAATGGCTATACGACTGTCCCTATATGCATCAATCAGTTATCAATCTTGTGTTTTAATTAAAGCATAATTTTTACTGCATGGTAGACGAGTTTGAAGAGCTGTCCGAGAACGTTTGAAAACGAAAGTTTCATTCATTCGGTATAGAATCATTCAGCTGAATGGAAACATTTGTAGCTCACCTGACAACATTCAGCTGTCAGGACACACGTGTAGCTCACCTGAGCACAAAGTGCTGAAGGGGAACTATAAGGTTAAACATATTTATTTTAGATCGATTGCATAGAATACCTAAGGCTTATTTTAAACGCTCTCGAGTCCGTTTAACAGGACTAGATTCAGCATATGCTGTCTTTGGGGGAGATCTACAATCCCCCCCCCAACAGTGGGAATCGAACCTTTGACCTCCCGATCACTAGACGGACACCATATCAAGTATACCACTGCGACCTCTAAGGTGAATACTTTGGATCATTAGTTGCCCGGCGCCCGTTTTCATGTGTTGAGAGTTGTGCGTAATCAGCTTGATCTTCTCCATTCTTGATAATAGAGTTGTTTTATAGAGTTTATTTTAATCAACATTAGGCCTAAAACCCATGAGTGCACACATATTACAACACAATATATTCACAGATTGTAAATGACGTACATTCTGTTTTACAGAACCAAGATCAAAATCATAAAACAACACATGTGTACACCCTATTGTATTTTGTATGTTATATTAAGTACATAAATGAATAAAAGTACACGGAGAGAAACTATTTATACTATAAATAAACATTGATATAGTGTAAGAATATTTATCTTGACAATGTCGAAGACAAGTTTGAACCGGTGTCCCTTGTGTCCAAAAACTAATGTTTATAGGGCAAATGCTAACTTACACTTGTCACCCCTGTAGACAACATATTTTTGACTTCTTGTTATATTACATAACTTCGATATCATGTTGATTATATCAATAAAAAGCCCAATTCAGATTCTGGTCTCAAGCAACGTAATACATGGGACATCTGGGTACATAACACTTTGGAAACCACTTTTATAACCAGATCTTGATAAAACTACGTTAGAATGTTTGTTATTAAAATTGTAGGCTATAAAGACATTGTAATGCTTAAATACTAATAACAAATGTTGGTATTGCTGTAAATTATTCATCATAGAACGACGATGAAAAAGCATAAACAGTGTAAGTGAATAAATATTTGTTAACGTCCTCAGAAACGTTATTGAATTCAATTTCCATATTTTATTACTCAGTCGCCAATGGATTGGTCTTGACTGTCGGCCTCAAACCGGTCTGAACGATTACGGTATCATTTATACTTTTTGTAATAAAGAAATATTAAATTATGATTTGCAAACAAGATGCACAATGTTGTTGTTGTAAGCTGCGAAATCTTTAAACAATAGTAAAGGGCTTGTAGGCCAATGCACCTGTACGTATTTTTTTATATTTGTTTGTATATTTTCAGTGATTTGTTTTGATGCAAGAGTTTGTGTTTTGAAGTATTTTCTTCTGATGCAACAATACTTTCAAAACGTTTGATGCAATGCGCTATTCCGTTTAAAATGCAGTATTTTCGATTCAGAGCATTGTTGCTTTCCAATGATCAATGAATCAAACAACAGTATGTTGTTATCTAAATGTCGCGTGTTATTACCACCTGTATGGAAGATGTCGGCATTGATAAATCAATCGTTCAATAAACGCTTTTCGGTTATTAAACGCATATCTTTGTAATTGTCCACAAATCGACAATATTGGTTGTTTGTGTTTTGAATACAGGCCGTCACTAAATCGGCAATAGAAGAAGAAATGCTCTATGAAAATAAGAAGCAGATTCAAAAAGTATGATTTCTATAATCGAAGGAATCATGAAAAGCTTCTCAAAGACGAGATCTGTTCATACGTTCAGTGGTGTGAATGGCACTCATTTAGATTGTTGTTTTATTATGAAAATGAATTATATGAATAACAAGATGAAACAAAACAATACTCTTTAATTCGTCCCTTATTGTAACAGCATTTTATAGACTTAGTATTAACCCATTCATGCCTTGCATGGTTTAACAAAGATGTGTATATTTTAACGCTGACACCGTGTTTTAGTGGAAACCTAATTTGTCATTGATGATATTCTGTAAACGAAATAATTTATTTCAAATCGTTTCTTTCGCTAACCTTTCCAGGATAATTATAACAGAAATACATATCACAATTATCCTATCAAGTATTGCGTCAATCAGCTGCGATCAATTATGAAATAGCTCATTACTTTATGTTATCCGTTTAAGGTGTAACTCGTTAGGCACCTAATCTCTGATTGACGTAAGGCTATTGTATACAATTTAATTGATATAATGTCATTATAATAAACCGTTATCGCTAGTTCCTACATTTTGTAACATACATGGTAGGAGTCCAACATAATCAATAGTGTAACAATTATATTCTCAAAGGACTTTACGATGTTGGTTCAAAGCCGAATATTGAAATTTATAACATTTCGTTACATATTCATACGTTTAAAGGTGAAGGTCTTAGGGTTACAACAGCAATGTTTTACCGGTAAAAGTTTAAAATTTCGCCCAAACGTCAGGCGATGTGCATCTCAATGTAATGAAATTAAAAAGATTTTACACAATGTTTAATATCAAACATTCGTGTGTCTGCGTAAATTGATAATTGAGAGGCATTCTGTGGCGCATACAACGTCAGAACATGTTTTGTAAGACATTACAAAATACCACAGTAGGCTGAGTAGTAACCATCGTGGAATACTGACGGAAATTATTTAAAACAATTTGCATAACAGAACGTTACAATCACACAGGCACTATTTGGGCGCGGTATTAACTGTAGTTATAATGGCATCCTCGTGCATCTTGCTTGAACAAACTAAATTTTAAAATAGAAACCCTGAGCAGTTGTCTTTTATTTAGCTACTTACACGCACGATTTTGTGATTAGAAGTGGAAATAAATGTTGAAATATATGATTTGAATACTTATTGGGTATAATGTAGCAAAACATTATTCTAGCAAAACCTGACAAAATAGGTAATACATGATCAAAATTGTTTAAAGGCATGTAAGGATTTCACAAGGAAACTTTTGATAGTCATTCCAGCCAACGAACATACTTTAGTCACCACACGAGCGTTTATTATATCTTTCTAGGAAGGTTATGCTACGAACACACATTTCCACGAATGTCACTTTTCTTTTCACATAAATTTGCCTCACGTTCCGTGCATTAGACTGAGGTATTATGGCAGTTTACATTAATATCAGGACAATATCGTAATAGAAATTGTGACCATTCTCAAAATATAGGGTTAACGAAACAGTTGTGTATTTATCAACTGCACATACAAGATCGCTTGAATTACAGTTTAGTATGCTGATAAAGAATACAATCATATATATCCTGACATCAGTAAAGTTTGTAAAAAGAAGTTCTTGTTTTCTTTTAATATTATACAACTTACTTTTTTTTATCAGTTACTAACTATCAAAATTGAAATCTGTATATAAATCACATTCTGAAATACGCATTTTTTTTCAAGAATGAAACCTTATTGAGTTGCATTATTTTATGGCAATATATTTGGATAGTGTATATGAGCCTCACTCTGTGAAAAGGGGGTTTAATGCATGTGAGTAAGGTGTCGTCCTAGATTAGCCTGTGCAGTCCTCACAGGCTAATCAGGGACAACACTTTCCGCCTAAACTGGATTTTTGCTAAGAAGAGACTATCTTTGAACAAAAAATACTATAAAAGCGGAAAACGTCGTCCCTGATTAGACTGTGCGGACTGTCACGCACATTTGACCAGTCCTACATCTTTCACTCCACTCCACATAGAAGCAGCTAACATGCCACAGTTATATTATTAATTTACATGTGTGCGTGCTAACAATCCGGCTGCATTAATGTTTACTGTAACTAACGGTGTTCATAGTTAATACTTTTTCTATTCCGTCAGAGGCATGATGTGCGCCTGTAAGAGATAAATTATTATCATTAAATTTTACATGTCATTTTAGACACCAAAGCGTAAAAGAAAAATCAAATCTGCTAATAGACACTTGTTTTATCGTCAAATTATTCATGGCATATTCATGCTTATATAATAACCTCTTACACAATGAGGTAGATTTCTGATACGCAAGACCGGAGTTTACCAATCACATTCTACTATAGAGGAAAATATGGTAAAACGTTTTAAGGGTCGGTTTGCTTGATTTAAAAATCATTAACGAGATTGGGTGGGAGTTTATGTGGAACAACTACAATATAATGTGTTCAGGAATAAATTTGAATCTTCCTTTCATTGTTGAAAGTGTATTTGAAAGTATAATGTCTAGCCTGTAGGCATTCTAAAACATAAATTATATTCATATCAAGCCGGGAATATTCATGGATCAAACCTAAACTGAACATATTTTGTATACTAAACTGTTTTCTATTTCTAACTTAGAACTTGTTAATAATCAAAGACCAGAGACGGCGTCCATATATCCTAAAGCTTTTAATTATGTGAAGTGAATTGTTTGATCATCTTTGTTAATTTGAAACATCTTAAAACAGGTGACATAGCAATCGAGTTCTAAAAACTATCGATCGATTGTGTAAATTATTCACAATTCATGTCGCGGAGATATTGACAATTGACACTGGGGACTCAAATAGCACAATTAGCAAACAGCGATGCTTCTTGTCGTGAACACAGGCACACGTTCTGACTAAATATCGCTTTTGAAAGTCATGCATCGGTTACAAAGCCCTCAGATGCATTTCTTCTAGCTGTGTTACTTGTTTCTAGAATGGCAAGTCTTAACCTAAATGACATTCTTTCCGGTTATCTAATTAACCTTGATCGACACTTCTGTAATTCTCTTATTCGGTTTTTGTTCTTTCGAGAGTTCAAAATAATTGTGTTCCCTTGTGACACGTATGCTGGCATGATACTTTCATTTTCACTGATGCTGGGTTGATTAAAAGTTGTATATCGGCCAATATATTTATTTCTTTATACTGCATTATTCACAAGACAACATGCTGTATTTAGAAATCCCCGAGTACTAAGTTTTTTTAATTATTTTTAGTTATAATGCCGCTTTATTTCGCGTGTTGCACACGAGTTTTACGATATTCAATTAATGTTTTATGTTGTTTATGGATCTGCCACTTGTTGTTTATATGCTTTATTTCTATCATAAATTGTTTCTATGTAGTAAAATTTATGCGTTGAAATAGAAAAATTGATAATGGCTAAAATATCAAAATTAAACTAAATTAAAGATACTGTTAACGTATCATGAACGATTGTTGAGTGCTAGTTAACCAACCATGCACACACACATGCTATTATTTATTGAAGCATTAACTATGAACATATGTTCATATAATGTGTATATGTCAAAGAAAAAGAAATACATACTATAAATATAAATGGACCGTGCTCTGTAAAAAGGGGGATTAATGCATGTGCGTAAAGTATCGTCCAAGTTTAGCCTTTGCAGTCCGCAAAGGCATATTAGGGTCGACACTTTCCGATTTTATGATATGTTTCGTTGCAAGAAAGCCTCTGCTTTGCAAAAATCACGTTAATGCGGAAAGTCTCGTCCCAGATTTGCCAATGCGGCCTGCAAAGGCTAATCTGGGACGACACTTAACGCACATGCATTAAACCACCTTTTTACAGAGCACGGCTTATATTAGACATAATAACGTTTTATTTTAAATTTCATTTATTTAACAGCGAACGTGTCGGAAACATTTAAACTTACAAATATATTGGAAATCTAAAAATAAATATCTAAGAGCTACTCAAATCTGAACTGGTTCTGTACTGCCAGAAACAGAAAATGCGCTTGAATCCCACCTTGAACCTTTTGTTCATAACACCGTATATGATAGGGTTGCAACAACTATTTGCATATCCTATTATTATTGTAAACATATGGAATTCTCTTGGCACATGTCCCGAGTGAAATATTGAAAGTAGCATACTTATACAATAGGGTAGCCAACATATTACAGATACCACAACAACAATAATTAGCGAAAAAGCGAGTCGTATCTCTTCTCGCCGTTTTAAGGGCGGCGTCTCTTGCCCCTTTGGCTTGCTCATTTGCTTATCATAAACCGGTCCCTGAGCGTTGAATTCTGGTCCTGGTGGTGTGTTTTCTGACGCAGGTTTCCAGTCTGAATGAAGGAATCGGCTACGTTGTTGATGCGTTAACGACGATTTCGTTGACTGAGAAGATGGTGTGTGTAAAGTGGTTGTGGATTGACCAACTTTCGTGTGAACGATTTTTGATGTCATTCGAACCTTTGTTGAGCTTACTGTTGATGAAGTTTTTAAAGGCTCTGTGCTTAAAGTAGAAAAGGGCAATGATTCTATATCTATGACAGATATTGTGTTTGCGAAAAAATGAAAGTCATTTTGCAGTTCACTTTTTGAATGTGTACTATTATTATTGGGAACTTTGTTTATGTCAGTTACAAGTGGTTTGATTTTGATCATTCTCTCTATTCTAGACATATGTACAGATAATGATTTAAACGTCACACGGGTGTGTTTAGTAAGTAACTGTTCACTATTTATTCCAATCGTTAATCGATTCATGGTAGTCTTAATTGATGCAGGTGATTGTTGAGGCTCTGACGAGGTTTTAACTCGAAGTCTGCTCGCCCTCACAGTTCTCAAAATGAACACATTGCAAACTGACATGACTGTGAAAGGAATCCCGAAGCAACACCCAATCATGAAGAACGCGTAGGACATGATGTTCTGCCAATCAGCGAAACAGAACGAATGCGAGGGCGTGTATACATATTCAGACCAACCAATCAGAGGCGGCAGGGAGAGTAGAATCGAAAATATAACAACACCTGAAAAAAAAATCCCAAATTTTATCGACTAGTTCGACACAGTTATAGTTACAGACATATTCTTGATGACTTTCATCATTTCAACTTTCAGAGATATTATGCCTTACCCTGTGCTAACTGGTCGTTATGTCTATGTCCTTGTATTCCAATGTCATTTTCGAAATAAACAATGCCATAATTAAAATATTATGTAAGTATAGTCTTATACTTTAAGCATATTGAATTCATAACAATATTCTTATTAAGCACGTTTTCACGTTCGAATGACATACATCACTTATTGTGATTTAAACGAAAGCGCACAAGTGCGAAAAGAAAAAAACACACACGAATGAATATACATGTATATGCTACAATACCCACCTATTACCATGGGAACAGCGTTTTTGACCGTGTAAATATGATTGAACATCTGTGGATAACACACCATGACATATCTATTTATAGAAATGTTGCAAAGCGACAGGACGCTGGTAACCAAGATGATCATGTTTAGGAAGCCAAAGACTACACATGCGCTGTGCGAAAACTCCCAGCGACCCTTTATAATTGTGTAGACTGTGATCGGCATGTTCACCACGCCCACGAGGATATCTGAAATGTTCGACGGAATAATAGCTTTTAAGATTTAGCCATATTGTATATTTACTTTTGTGTTGAAAATATTGTCAGGTATTGGATAAGCATTTAGCCGCGTGTCTTAAATATCGAAAAAGAATAAAAAGGTTAATATGAAGGTCCTCCTTAAATTTGTAAGCAGTTTCATTGTACTTTTCATAATAAATAAGCTAAACTTTTGTTTCCATCTTGAAAGTATTTTCGTTCTGAATCTGAATTAATTGGTATACAACATTGTAATAAACACATATTGTGCCATTCCAAGGGGTGTAATGTCGTAAATCTATGGATGATGAAGGGATACATAATACTTAAGCCAGGTAAATAATGCCTGTACGTTTATGGTATTTTGCACATAATGTACAGTACTACTATTATATCGTATGCATTATTCTTTTAAGTGCTTTGTTCTTTTATGACGCATCCATCACACAGTTTAGGCACTCAATATATTGCACACAGTTAGTCATTAATTTAAAACCTTCGTTAATTAATACTTCATTAATATTAATTAGTAAATGGGCATCTCACAAAGCAATTGGAAATAATTGTGGGGTTATAAGTGAAATCAGATAAAGTTTAGGATGTCTATTAACTAGTTATAATGCTAATTTATATTCAATTATTAATTATAGGACCCAGTGAACTATGCTTCAGCAAAGTCGCACATCCTATTGGCAATTCGACATTGTTAAACATACAGCGAGACTTATAAATTAAAATGAACTAAAATGTTTACAAGGTAATGATACTTCGTCAATGAACGCACGGTGATAGACAACAACATATTAAAACACCCAAAACACCCAATGTTTCGTTACTGCGAGCATACTGATCATTCTGGTGAGGCAGTGTTTTGGTGGCTTCTAAACAATTAAAGCGAAGTTAATTGTTTTCATTGGCCCAACTCCAAATAATGTTATTTGTCACTTTCTGTTGACATATTAGAATAAAACACAGCTAATATTATTACAAAGCTGCACGCAACACGCACTGAAATATTGCTTAGTCATTTAAGAGCACAAGCCTCAAACTATCTCTTTTCTGCAGTCCTATTTGACGTGCCTATGCATCATTTGGCGTGTTCATGCCTGATTTGAGTAGTTACTACTTTCCGGTGAATTTAACAGTTTCACAAATTGCAAAAATAGAGCGAGTGTATACAGATGGTGTTGTGATGTGAAGTTACTTTGTCTCCTTGGATCAATTTCTGAAATCATGTGTCAACGTTAAGGCAAAGCGTTCATTTGTCGTATTATTTTTAGAGTATTCATGCCAGAAATCAGGCACTTTAAGGAAACAGACACAATCGTTTCGTTGTAAACATGATATCGATGTATGTATTTTAAATATATAAATTAAAAAACGTTAAATTTCAAAATCTTTTTAGATGTTCATATGTGTGTGCATTGACGGGCATAGATATCGGATGCATTTGATTTTATATGAATAATTTTCTTTTTAATTGCGATTTATATATATCGTTTTCCCAAGCAATGTGAAACACTGTAGAGAATGCAGCATGAAGTTGATTGCACGTCTCCTGGTAATTGAAACAGCTTGAAAATATGAATTATCAATGTCGAGGTACGGGCATTACATAATTGTAAGCGTTTCGATTTACATTTAATTGGAACGCTAGATACGAATAACGGCCCGCTCGCGACGTCATTTTGTTACTATTTAATAGTGTTAATAGTAACGATATCTAATACATGATTATTAATTAAACTAGTTGACAGGCATGCAAAAAACTTAACAAGGCCAAACTTTACAAACATAACACGTTCGTGTATGTCTATACTTAATAAACGTCACTTTCAACGTTATGTTTAATCGTCTTGACGACAGCGGTAAGTTGCCTCTTCAATGTGGCATTTATAATATATATTCACCCAGCCTCAACTCAGAACAGCCATCAATAAAGTTAAACATTTTAAACATCATTGAAGACGCATTTGTTTCCCCTTTCATTCCGTTTATCTCAATGTAATATGGAAGTTTGTATGTAGTATAACTCAAGCTTTTAGCTTACGTAATAGGGACCAGAATGCATATTTTCCTTACCTGCAGTGGACAATCCAAGGATGAACATGCTGGTCAAAGTCCTCAGGGCCCTTGACCTCAGCACGACCACCCAGAGACACACGTTACCGACAGTCGTTATGATCATGATCAAGATCATCACAATGGTTTCTATCACTTTCGATGCCGTCGTGACGTCATTGTACTCTGAAGTCAGCGCGAGAACTGAGAGCGGTGTTGTTTCATTGAATGGTGACGTAGACATTTGCCTATTTTCCGTTCAGACAAACTGATGTAATAAAAACATAATTTTAATTCTATTTAATGTTTAAGATACTTATTCCAAATAGAGTATAACAGATACATTAGTAAAATGTAAAATAACACTGTCAAATAAAAATATTCAACAATCGTGACTACAATAGTATTCTATGATTTTGATTTTTTTTACTTTTGTTGTATTAGTCAATTTAGTCAGCATGATAAAGGTTCTAAAAATACGTTCGTTGCATTTTTAATCGTCATTATAAATGCAATTACTTTAAACGTAATGATATTTTACTTAATTCAATATTTAATTTCATTATTCTAATTTTCAAACGGCCACCGGTAAAACTTTACGAAACCGAAATTTCACAAACTCTAGTACCCTTTTTCTTGGAGACTTTCTTCTTTGTGATAAACCATGAGATCAGATTCCTATTTTTTATGAATAATTGATTACTTGAGCTTACAAAATGCTTTTTTTTACTATGAAATGTATTAGCCAAATTGGTCTCCTCATGAGATTTTTTCATTTTCCAATGGGATTTTCATTTTCCCATGGGATGCTTTGTTTTTCAAATGAGATTTTTTCCCAGCTTTTTTTCGAGAAAATTTTAATTCGTTTTTTGCATACGAAGTAATCGATTTTAAACACTGGACATGCATTAGTGCTAATTTTCTTTCAATTTTCTTTGAAATAAAAAATTTTTTTTTGATCGGAAAAAGGGATTTTATTCTTGTTTTAAGAGTTTTATTCAAGAAACTTCCAGAAACACTCCCGTTCATCAAATGATAAATCATTTACGCGCATTTAATGCGTTTATTTATGTCATAAATGTTGATTTTTAATCTCAGACAATTTGAACATTACACTTAAGATTTTTTGAATCGAATAACAGTATGGCGAAAGAGAATTTATTGAACCTCCGAAAGTGTAATTATCATGATTATTGTTTAATTTTCATTAAAAAACCGGTCAGTTTCCACTCCAGTAATAAGACGTATTAACGAATATATGTTTATAGAAAATACTCGTTGTAGTTTTTTTGCTTTTTGTTGTAACTGCTCTGAACATTTGCTAACACTAAATTAGCAAAATCCCACACGTTTTATTCCCTTACCATTCCCAGAGAACCTGACATCCCGTTTCAGCATGGCACAAGCAAGTTAAAACGTTTAGGCTTAAGCTACTTATTTCAAATCCTTACATTGGAGGCAGTTAACAGACTTACTAGGAGCATGCAGAAGGCACAACAAAATAAAAAACTTGCTTAAAACTTAAATTAATACTTTGCCATTCAACACAGTCCGACTTAAGACTTGGTTGCGAATTAGTATCTACAATAGCATCAATAATGAGAATTATTAAGACCTTACAGATATAAAAGAAATACATAGCAATGTCTGAGATATTCGATAATTAAGGCTGTAAATGGAATATGTTTATCCTTTCATCTCGAACAAAAAAGAAGTTTGTAGGATTAAAATTGTGATCCTTAATAATTTTCAAGATTTACGAGTTATGTCCAAATCTAATAAAGATATCGACTGCAAAATTTCGAATCGCAATCAAACGTTCTGTTTATGTACAATAACGCGTATTAAGCTTGTTAAGAATAGTGCAATCACCATAAAGAATCATCACCAATCACCATAAAGAATTATCACCAATCACCATAAAGAATCATCACAAATCACCATAAAGAATCATCACCAAACACTTGTATATCATACGTACCGCTTATAAATCCAATATTGTATTACCACACTGTGTCAATAAGTAAAGAAATATACTTACACAGTTTCCAATTTTGATTCCTATTAAATTAATTGGTAATAGTCGTCATCCTTAACCAGTCACCGGACAAAAACTCACCGTACTATAATACACTTAACATAATTAACATTGTATATCTGTTAGACACACACGTTAGTGATCTAAACACACGTTATTTTTTTCCGCGTGTTTGTCATCACGAAATAGCTTCTTAGTAATCAAAAGTGAATCAGTTTATTGTTGTATATTTATTTGTCTTATGTTTGCAATAAATGTAGTTATTCCTTCAAAATATAGTATACACTATTACGCGCTTTTGTATTCCTTTATCCAGAATATTTTGAAACGATTCTCTCAGAAGTTATATTGTCAGTAAGTAATAATTCTAATTTTAAACTGTAAGGTAAAGTCCGGTGACATTTTTCCAATATTTATTATCCCCGTGTTTTATTGAGAAATTCAGCATCAACATACTAACGAATCGAAGACCTTGCATTGAACGCGCCGTATACCTATCGTAAAATAGATCACCTAAAGGAAGCTTTGATACAGTAGGTGTATGATAGCCACAGTGTGTGGCAATATGTCGCATCTCGAAAGTTCATTGGTTACAACTCACAAAACGGCATAAAACAATAGCGCGTATAATATTGCAAAGTTGTGATTTGAAGCTCGCATACAAAGATTAGTAACTTATTTATCAGCTTTTCATATAAACGTTATATAACAATCGAAATAGTGTATGTGGTTTTCCAGGAATGATAATCGTTTGGGTTCACTATAATGTCATGTATGTTTATATTACATAAAAGACACTATCGCGATACATTAGCAGAAGAGATGTCAATATATTGAGATACATTTCCATGGAAAATTTCAATAGGCAGTATTATAACTCTTATTAAAAATTTTATGGAAACTAAAGCTTTTTCAAATCAATACATTGCAACGCAATCAAACGTCACTTATTCTACCAGGAGACAAACTCACTTGAATACGACTATGATCATCGCTTTTGAACCAAGAATACATCATGCACTTTATGGTGACATTAACCCAACTAGATGTACACAAAGGAACACCTTTAAGCTATACAATAGGATAAATAATATAAAGTATCATCATAAACACTTAAAATGTACCGTTTAATTCAAATACGAAACCTCGGCCTGTTTATGATATGTTAACTTACAGCTCTATTATTTATATAAACAATACACTGGTTATTCTAAGTCCGTTCAACGTATTGTAATATCAATTTTGATCACTTACTAACCATACAACAAGCAATAAGGTAAAACGTCTATGCCCCCCCCCAACTTACATAAACTGTAAATGAATAACATTTCCCATATTTACACCAGAAAGCAATACAAATCAAATGATAGGTAATGAATCCGGCGGAAACAGTTGTTTTGTAAACACCATGTCAAATATAATAAAATGCTTACGTCATGTAGTTTAATACGTGTTCCAAGAATGTTCTTAAACATCGAACGACGTCTTGCTTTCCCCTCGTGTAACCATTCCAAAATGTGCATTACCGAACATCCCACCATCTGATCACCGCAATAGAGAAATGCTTCTTTAAAGGAATGGGGGCTTAATACGAACACGTGGGTCAATTAATGTTGTATTTGTTATTAATAATGTATATATGCGATAAACAAACTATTTAAAAAAGTACTCTCGTTAATAGCTTTAATGTTTTTCAGACAAAGTCCGTAGTATTTATTGAGTCTGTTTGTCAATTAAAATACCACATTGGAGTTAATGACGTTCTGATTAAGCCACTTAATCTGAAAACATCAAATGTGTAATGAAAATAGTAAGCACAAACTATACAAAGTTTTGGCATCGCCTACATACCGATACTGCCAAGCGTTTCCTGCTGATATATACACTTTGTTTATAGGATAAAAATTATAAATAGTTGAATTTCAAAGGGCTCCAACAAAGACGCTGGTGTTCGTGTTGACTTCTGATAAATGTCGTTAACATGATATACTGTGGTTTTGGGTTTTGAGTGCGAGAACATCGGAATGACATAAATAAAGAGTCAGCATATATTTCGAACAAAACCAATGATCTTAGGCGCGATGAAAAACGATTGAACACGATATGAAATCTACATTCTTAAATATTCGATTCTCGTAATGATAGAATTGTCGCTTATCTCGTTTTAAGTAACCATGAAATGGTCTGTCATTAATTTTTTGGTGACGATGGGGGTGTCAGTTATTAATATTTCAATAATCATGACAGTGTCAGTGGTTCAGATTTTGATGGCAACGGAATTGTCTGTGATTATGATGTTGGTGACTACTTGCATATGATTAAGGCTCAGAGTGACAACTTATCTTCGAGTAAGATTATGGTGATTATGACTTGTTCAAATAAAATTTACAATAAATTTGAAATTGTCTGTAACAAACAATCTGATTACATTGATAAAAAAATAGGGACATCGTCATTTGCTATTATTAAGATCCCATTAGCTATTCTTTGTGTACTAACTGTGAATCAATGGTGGTTTTTCCGATATCATTTAAACCTTGTTTAAACACTCAATTCTTTGAATTGACCGTTCCAATCATCATACTCGCGAAGAATTATTATCTATTTATGTTACTTATTCGCTATTCCTGTGTCAAAATTTGTCGCAATTTGAAATTTTTGTGTAGACTGGAAGTATGATTTATCTCCTGTTTTAACTGGTGGATCACCGCATGTAAAATCTGACGAGTTCTTAATGCTCGATTATTTCTCAACCGAAAATCACAATAATATTCGTTTGAAAATAGCAGTACATAGCTAGTCATACGATTTGAAAACCATGTTATGATTTGAAGTATAAAATATTGAAGTTGCATTAAGTTAAGAATTTGATAAAATAAACCATCGTATTCGGAATGATTTTGTTTTGTGTGGACCTTCAATTAACCTGTAAATTTAAAACACACGCATATTAATCTGCTTTAGACAATCGGAATAAAAAACTAAAACATATGGAATGCATCCCCTAAAAGTTAAAAACTACGTTTTAACGTATTTTAAGCAATTAGACCTAATAATTGTGGGGAACTATAACATATAAGAGGTGTTTGCACATTGCAAGGCAATATTTAATCACACCACCTAAACATTTAGTCAGCAATATAAGGAAGATGCCGTCGTGTAAAAAAACCCATACATTTTGGATGTGTGGGTCAATTATTTAACAACATACTTTCAAGAATATCAATTAAATATGAAATACTATTCACCTGTCAATTCACGATGTTAGATTACTATTATTCATACTTCTAAACAATTAGATGTGAAAAACAATCTTATGCAAATTGTTTATTTGCTTAATGGCATATCAACGTTCACATTACAAGAGCATGCTGGTATTTAACAAATGCGTATTGCATTATTCTGTGTGTTCTTTCACTTCCATGCGCCGTTGTGCTTCTTTACATCACGTGGTGGCACATACTCGTATGCTAATTGCGTTTGTCGTTTCTTGATAAATGTACAATCACATTCTTGCATGTCAATGAATTATCATCCGTTTAGCATCATGTTTACATATTTTCCTATCTCTTGATTGTGTGTACATTACAAATTTACAATAGTAATAACACTAGAAATTACTCTAGTTATTACACTAGTATTTAACATTTTTACACTTGAAATATAGCGAGACTAAAACAACAATATTTTACAAGGTATGCCGACTATGAAATAAATCTCATGGGGAATGATAACGTGTTATCTGTAATACTCTTAAAGCATATATCCAGAAATATCTGAAATAATAAATCCCAAGAACTATGTGTTGACTATTAAACCACTGTCTATTTTTTTCCAAAAAAGACCTGCCTTTTTAAGTCAGTAAAGCTAAGAGCAGGTTTATTTTATGTGCACAAGCTTATTGATGTTTAGTAAGTACATTTGTCTTTAGTTTAAATCTATTTATTTTAGCTTGATTGCAAAGAAATCATCAGTGTTATTCGAAACTCTCTCGAGTCCGTTTCCTGGGACTAGAACCAATCCATGGTGTCTATAGGGGCAATCTTAAGAACGCCCCCACAGTGGGGATCGAACACGTGACCTCCCGGTAGCTAGGCGGACACCATATCCATTAGACCACTGCGATATTTTTGCCTGTCAGTGACAAAACTGGCGCGTTACACTGAAAGGTTATGTATTCACTCACTGATTAGATGACGGACTGCTGGACGAACAAATTTATTGGGCACACTGCGGGCCCCATATGATTAGGATTCCGAGACAGACTCATCCTTTAAATATTAATATACATTCCCGCAGTGCGCTGTCTAAACCGGTGTTCCATCAACATATGAACGCCATTAACGCAACAATATCATAAAGCATCATGCAAGTACTAGCGCATACACCATTCATAAACAAAGGCTTGTTTAAACAGATAGCGATGTCTGTCCTATGCAGAAAGACAATATAAAATTCCTGTCATAAACGTCTGAATTTAATAAATTACTGAACATACTATTGAAGTGTCTTTGGATCGTTGCTTTCGGAAAAACAACGACAGTAGAACTATTTTGTGTGATACGAGATTTGTGTTTCGATATAAGGTTGTTTGGACAAAAAGATCCTGATGTCCATATTTATGCTTCGGCCAAAAAGCCCTGGCCGGTTCTTGGTTAAACTTATATGGGCCGTGCTCTGTAAAAAAGGGGTGCCTGTGCAATCCGCATTTATTCAACATTGGTTTAAACACGCCATAATTGCTGCGTGAGATGAAATCAGTTTATTTCATTTTGCAACAGTACCAAGAGCTGACAATGATTTAATAGAGTCGCTGTATCGATAGATGTTAATTAAATGTCAACAAATGGACTTGAATATAGTTATTGTAAACTTTCTGTTGTATGTGATACAATACAAGAAAAATAAACACAATATTGTTATGATCACTGCGATTGTTACAAACGAAAAAGGATATGCTACTAACTTGAATGTATATTTTTCATGTGACTGTATATTAAAAGGTGATGAAATAATTAAATCGATGACAAACACAAAGCTGGAATACTTCATAAACCATGATTTCACCAATGGTTTACGAAATAAAAATACCGATTTTTTATATATAAATACAAGTTTATAGGAAATTGTTTGTCAACAACTTGTCATAGTTTCGTTTACGTGAATGTCATATGAAAACTATGCGTAACAAAACTAAAAATGAAAATACAAATTTATCGAATTATACATAGATTGAATATTGAACATATATCAACGTTCTTGATCATGCTTAAGAAATTGGTATTTCTACATTGAAATATGTTTTACATAAATAAGTAAGAAATGTTAAGCGTTAAAAAATTACGTTTTAAACTAAAGATTAAACGTAACATTTTGTCAGAAACTATGAACGTCTGTACAAGTTATAGTTATATGCATAAAAAAGTGTATGACAAAAGTATATTGTCCATGTATTTTAGAAACCAGCAACATTTGTGAATTTATACATGTAATTAAGTATGATGCCCAACATACCATCTTAAAGATGGTACGTCACCGATAAAGAAAATGACAAAAACAAGATGAAAACATAGTGTTTTATATTAACGCAACTAAGACATTGTTAAATAGCAAAAAAGTCATGGAAATAAAATTATTGACACATTCGAAAAGATACAATCTCCATTGTTTAGTCATTTCAACAAAATAGTATGTTACTTTTAAAAAGCGTCCCAAGATAACAATCACCTATTTATAATTATTTGGTTGTTATTGTGAGGTTCCCACATAGGCGAAACTAAACAATCCATTCCATTTTTGTAATCCCACTGTTATCGAACAAAACGTTACAAATCACATGGGGAACATATAACTGACTCAGACACAGTGTCAAATGAGGAGTATTGAATTAAGTATCCCCGGATATTTGCACTAATGATAATGATGAATTTATCTGATCAATGAAATATAAATACGGAAATGGCCTATGCAATAACTTTGTCACATTACAAATGTACATATATCAAACAAAAAACACTATACAATATGTACATAAACGTTTTGGAAATATATATTTATCAGTCGTGTAGATTATTTTATAACGTTTGCTTTCATATATTTTAGTGTAGTCCAAACATAAAATGTGTATTTGTTAAGCCATAATCAATGAAGAAATCAGAAATTCGAGAATCAAGGCATTTCAAATGATCTACAAGAAATCCCAGACAGGGTATTATAGACTATCAAGTTAATTATGAAGTAACACATATTCAAAACAATTTTGCTTATGTAATGCACAAATAATATATGTTGTATTTATTAATATATAATTGCTCATAATAAGTCAAAACAATCGATTGATCATATACTATATATAAAACAACGCATGTGTTTGTACTATAGGCACGTCATATTTTACTTAACCGGACATGATTGATAGAACACAATTATTATTGGGGCTATATGTTACTTCGCTATAATTAGAAGGTATTTATAACTTCATATATATCTGCAAGATGCATGGGAGTAATTAGGAATTGCATAATTCAAAACGAAACACGTGTTGCCAAGTTTCTTAATTTATTGAACAACACTAAATTCAATGAACAAAGAACATTCACAGGTTAAGCTTAAACATACACTAATATGAGAACGTACACCATCTAAAGAGAGAGAGAGAGAGAGAGAGATTTCTGATCAAAACATATTTCCATCAATTTTCAAAAGATACGCTTCAAACGTTTAAAAAAAGATTATCGACTTAGACAATCTTCTGAATATTCAATTCTACTGACCGAAAAGTTCTCAAACTTTTTGCTAATGATAAAGTTCACAAACTGGGTAAGAAAGCTAAATCAAAATATGAAAATAATATGGTCTATATTCTATTTGAATGGTTGATCAGAATGACGCCCAAATTATGTTAAACGCGTATTTATTGTTGTTATCGTGCACCCGCTACCCGTGATGTGTTGTTCTGAGTGTTTAGATGCATTTACTCATGCCAAACATTAATTCTCTTTGATAGCTGTTAAAATTGTCATTTAGCGCTATGACTTTAATTTGTATTTATGCCCAAATGTAAAATGAATAAATTTGAGATTTGGAGCTGCTTAATCTAACCTAAACTTAGTGCATAAATCGTTTTAAGGCGGTAATCCTAGTTGTAGTCCTTCAGCCAAGTACCCAAAATTGAGGTGGGGTGTACCAGTAAGGGGGGCAAAACTACACCTATATATCTTGGAAGATGCATGCCAGTAGCATATGAAAATGGTTGATAACAGTCTGGTACTGGCAGCTTTTGGTATTTTTTTCTCCTTTGAAGATGGGGCCTCAATCAGCTTAATTTTCATAAATTGTTTTGGAGAAATCGAACCGAAGTAATTCGATGAATTTGGTTTTTATACCTAGATTTCAAGGGGCAAAGAACACATAATGATCATCAGAAATTGTTTAAGTTTAATTTAGTACACACAAATTCAACATGGCGTCGAAAATGGCCGCCAAGATGGCCGCCAAAACCTATTTATGATCATATCTATGTATATACATGCATCAACTTAAATTTGACGATTTGTTGTCTATACCCAGGTTTCAGGGGGCAACGAACACATTTATATCATCAGACAAAGTGTAAGTTAATTATGTTACACAGAAATTTAACATGGCGTCCTAAATGGCCGCCAAGATGGCCGCAATTATGGTCGTCAAAATGATCATAACTATGTTAGTAACCACTAAAATTTGACGATTTTGGTGTCTATACATAGGTTTCAGGGGGAAAAGAATCCATTAAGATCATCAGACAGTGTGTAAGTTTATTATATTACACACAAATCCAACACAGCATCCAAAATGGCCGCCAAGATGGCCGCCAAAACATATTTATGATTATAAAATATAACTATGTAACTATCCACTCAAATTTGATGAATTTGGTGTATATACCCAGGTGTCAGAGAGCAAACAACACATTAATATCACATTTATATCATCAGACAAAATGAAAGCTTATTATGTTACACAGAAATCCAACACGGCGTCCAAAATGGCCATCAACACAATACGAAGGACCACAAGTCCATAACTTGTTACTCAAACGTTATGATTGTTATGTAAAATGCCATAGTTAAGGAGACAAGAAACACTTTAATCGAATTGAGGTTATTACTAAGGAGTTAAATCATCATAAAATCCAATTTACGACATTTGGAAGAGAGAATGAACCAGCACATGACTTCATGATAGGATCAGGTTTTACTAACTTCTTTAGACTTGATTTTTTACAGTTGCTGAAAATGATTGAAGATAAATTACAGCCTGAATAAGCACGAGTTCTTTTAAAAGGTTAATATTATACACTTTACGTTCCTTTGACTATTTATTTACGTACAAGCGGAAGTAGATGGTCGTATTGTCCCTTTCGGAGTAATACAGGGTCAAGATGAGCAAATCTGTATCCTTGCCCACCAAAGTTGTGGTGCTACGACGGGATCGTTATACTGTATTTAACAATTTGAACGTCTGCATCCCCTAAAGACAGAATAACATAGCATCCCATTTTAGTCAGATTTGTGCTGATCAGAGCAATCATGCCGGCCTGGTTTCTGTCACGAGACAAAAAATCTTCCTTTTTTACATGAATATTCTGTTTCTTTGCTGAAACTCACAATATGATTCACATTTCCGGTGCGTTTTGTCTTTGTTATAATCACCGTCTTCGTAGCCATCGAACCCACTGTCGCTTGTCCGTAATGCCTTTCACTGAATCTACAAAAGACTCGGCTATTGCGTTATATGAGTCGCTGTTCTCCATGGTTAACGATGCAGCAAAGTGCCACCAGCATGCATCTGTTTCATGAATACAGTTCATCACAGCCTCACATGATGTGTCTACAGAATACTCTCAAATTTCCTGAGCGATCTGAGGCTTATCTGCTGTTCGAAGTATGCTCTTGGCTTCAAAGAAGGCAACAGGATTGGAGCTCAGTTCATAAGACAATACGACTGCAAGGGAAGGATCTCCATATTTTGACACCACCAGGAACAGAAGAGCAAGATCAAAAGCACTGTCAGAAGCGATCTTAACAGCCAAGCTATTCCAAAGAGATTTGGCTCTGTACTTCTTGCTTAATTTATAAGCAAAGACCAACTTTCCTATGATATCTCTTATGATCGTTTTCCCAACCGCCTCAATTGCATAATCATTCACATGTGACCCAGCCACTATCTCATTGACCGTGTTTCTGAGAGTAGGGTCAGCTGTATATGGTGATCAGGTTGTAATCTGTGTCTTTATTTTCCCTGATCAGAAGAATTCCCTTTGATGCACGCTTCAGTTGAGTCTTTGTGTTGTGGACTTGAAGTATAGGTCAGGTCTGTGAAATCCTGCATCAAACTGTTGTGCTCGGATGTTGCAGATAGGGTCCAAGGGGTTTGCATTTCCTCAGTCATTCCACTGCAGCGAGTTAGACCACATGTGCTCTGTAAAAACATCATCAATGTTAACTCAATAACTAGATCAAGTCCTAGCCCAGCCCAGCACTGATGGCTCCTACAAACAACGTGAAAACCAATACCGAACTTTCGATAAACGTCCGGTTGCGTTTCCTCAAGGTTGCTTATTTGCTGCAGATATATGTAGTAATACGCATTTTGCAGGTAATGTATCCAGCAGCAGCAAAGATGGATAGCAATTTGGGCACTGCCTGATGCATCAAGCAAAACCCTGTTTGATATGCTTTAATCAACACCCTTGAAGTGTTAATCATAATCTAATAATTCAGCAATACTATGCTTGTCTTTGAGGTTTGGACAATTTCATGTGTCTACTTCTCTGTAGCCCTCTCGAGTTTGATAAAAATCGCATAACATATCATCTGCAAGCGTTGTTTTGTCCCTCACAAATCCTTGGCATGATCCAGCAGCATCTGAATGTCTGGATCTTCCTTGGTCATTTCTGCTGAAAGCTGGCTGTGTATGCACTTTTCAATAATAAGATCGTCCCGTGAAGCCCTCTGGACAGCTTTTCTCGTCACAATGTGCACAGTTGCATTTTTCAATAGACAGCCTGTTTTGAGAGCGGTTTCTTCCATGAGGGATCCTTTGCCCCCCCCCCTCCCGCAAGTTCATACGTTTATGAAACATCCCAAATTCTGAAAAACATTTTCAACTACTTTGTGGCGCATCAATGATGATTTCTGCAGCTTTCCAATACAAGGGTTGGTCAAACATTACAATGGTGTAAAGGTTGTGGCAAGGTTGCAAACTAAGACGTATGTTGACAGAATGCACGCTCAGTCCCCATTGTACTTATTAATCATAAGCAAAAATTTGAATGACAACAGCCCAGGGTACTGTCTTTGCTGATGCAAGATACGCATCATTTCCTGCCAATTCAGTGTTGCCTGAAACTGAAAAATATCGATCCTCTTGTCAAAATCCAGAAATTGCGACAGGTCCAATCTATGGCGTTTCACATAACAAGCATCACGTCAAAAGTAATACACTTGCGGTCCTTCGTATTGTGTCATTGGACGCCATGTGAGATTTCTGTGTAACATTATAAACTTAAACTATGTCTGACAATCTAAATGTGTATTTTACCCCTCGAAACTTCGGTATAAACAACAAAATCATCTAATCTGAGTGGATAGTTACATAGTTATGATCATTAATAGGTTTTGGTGCCATCTTGGCGGTCATTTGGACGCCATGCTGGATTTGTGTGTAATATAGTAAACTTAAACAATGTCGGATAATCTTAATGTGTTCTTTGCCCCTTGAAACCTATGCATATCCACCAAAATAATCAAATTTAAGTGGATATTTACATAGTTATGATCAATAATACGTTTTGGCGCCCATCTTGGCGGCCATTTTAGACGCAATGTTGGATTTGTGTGCACTATTGTTAGCTTAAACAATGTCTGATGATCTTTATGTGTTCTTTGCCCCTTGAAACGTAGGTATAGACATCAAATCCATTAAAGTTGAGTGGATAGTTACATAGTTATGATCATTAATAGGTTTTGGTGGATATCTTGGCGGCCATTTTGGACGCCATTTTGGATTTGGGTGAAATATAATAAACTCATACAATGTATGATGATCTAAAATCAAAATGTGTTAATCGCCCCTTGAAACCCATATATAGCCATAAAAATAATCAAATTTGAGTGGATATTTACATAGTTATGATCATTTATAGGTTTTGGCGGCCATCTTGGCGGCCATTTTCATCGCCATGTTGGATTTGTGAGTACTATTGTACACTTAAACAATGTCTGATGATATTTATGTGTTCTTTTCCCCGTGAAACTTAGGAATAGACACCAAATTCATCAAATATGATTGTATAGTTACATAGTTGTGATCATTAATAGGTATTGGCGGCCATCTTGGTGGCCATCTTGAAAAAAATACTTTCCGGAGGTCCGATTGTGATAAACTTTTGATATGTTTTAAAGAAGCTTCTACCCTACCAGGTTCAGTTAAAATACCTTTTGTAGCAATTGTTTGGTGGTTAAAGGTTTTTTTCATATATTGACCCTACTATTTTGGAGGCTCGCTAGTTTTTAGGAACTTTTCTTGCAATCTCATTAATATTCATAGATATGCAAATGTACTAATTTGCATATTTAATTGCAGATCATACTAGGTAATAATCATAATCTTCATTTTAACACACAACTTTTTTTCTAGAACCAAGTTTAAAGAAATATTTGAGAATTATACTAGCTAAACTAGCTTTTTAGTCAAAGCCTGACGGTTGCTATAGAAACAGCTCAATAATAACGTATAGCTGCCCAACTGAGATTGTTATCACACATTTTGTTACTTTATATTGAGTATACAATCAAGTAAGATAGGTGTTGTTTTGCCCCCCTGAGTGGTACACCCCAACCCATCTGGCTGATAGACTAATATTGTGTATTAAAGTGTTGTGTCGTGCACTTTTGTTCTATGTCATACTGTTTGATAATTAATGCCTTGGCATTCAAACTGCACCTCGAGCTGTAAACAGGTTTATCTCATGGTGGCACACCTGAATATTCAATTTGTTTATTTTTATGTAACCACCCTTTGTTACACAAATTAACAAGGCGCCGAATTTATGCTTTTTAAGAAACGATCTTACTCTAAAATTGACATCCTATCAAACATATGTTATCAACAATAACAAAATTGTGTCATATCAACTGAACGTTTAATGGAGCGAGCGCTTTAAAGGTATGAAAGTAACGTTCTGAAATAACGTTTTGCTTGATATCGCAAAGGGCAGTTAAGTTAGCACCAAATTGATGTATGATTATCAATGGGACAGAAAAAACAACATGACAAACGCAGCGCACAGGCAAGGTATCATAGCCACCGGAAAAGATCGATGCATCAAACGCTATTAAAGACGCGTTGCGTAAACAGATAACAATCATGATCAAACAGATAGGGAAATAAATCTCAATGATTTAAAAATTTAAACAAGCAGACCAAATAGTAATCAAATGTTATTCCTGTAATTATATGCGTTATCACAATAATAAACATGTAACTATTGGCAGAGTGAACATTTAATAATGCAACACCGATAAGGTGTAAAGATATAAACAGAATCTGAACAAGACTTATTACCATGACGTTTTATTTTTTGTGTTTTTTTTATGCAAAGAAATATTATTTGAAATACTTAAGGTAGCCAACATCTTTATGCATATAAAACAAATTTATTAAACATCAGTGTATAGCAATTCAAAATATTTGACTAAATGTGACTTTTAACAGTCTAGCCACGTAAATCAAAAGCAAACTTTAAGCGGTGGTTTATGACTAATTCGACCTTGTTATAAAAAAGGTACTTTACAAATTGTGTCTATTTTGTAATTAAACACAGAACAACAGATTGGGTACGCCCAAGTCCTGACTCGCTTTATGATGTGTTTGTGGTATATTAAGATATAGTATGGTATATAAAGAATAAATGGGAACGAATGTAAAAGCATTGGTACTACTTTTATAATTCTGGGATTAGTTTTTCGAACATATATACGAGATTTCTCACAAAGGTTGTTATTGTAATAAAAGTTTATCTCAAATGAAATGTTTGACAGGTGTAATTACTTGTTGCTAAACCGTGTTGTGTAACGCATTTAATTATATTTACTTAGTGTGTTCTAAAAAATTAAGATAAAACGAGGTTCTGGTCCGATAACCTCATTTTATATCTCAGTCTTGGATGATGGTGATATAATATCAGACTATAATCTAAGTCCATAATGTTTGTAAGATAACGTCATTCTACAGTCTGAGTCTAGGATCCTGGAAAGATATCCTCATACTATTGTTTGAGTCTTGGATGCTGGTGGTATTACATCTTGATTCCTGGTTAGATAACATCATACTATAGTCTGAGTCTTTGTTGCCGTTGAAATGAAATCATACTATAGTCTGAGTTTTGGATCAATCTAAAATAACCTCATACTATAGTCTGGGTCTTAGATGCTTTAAAGATAACATCAGACTATAGTGTTAATCTTTAATCTTGGTTATGTTACATCAGACTATAATCTAAATATTGGATCCTGGTAGGATAACATCAGACCAAAGTCTTAATCTTTTAATATGGTAATGTAACATCAGATAATAATCATTTATCCTGGTAATATAACATCCGACTATAATTTTTGTCTTAGATCATGATAAGATAACCTCATACTATAGTCCGAGTCTTAGATCCTTGTGAGATTACATCATAATATAATTCTAGTCTTATATCATGATTAAATAACCTATAGTCCGAGTCTTTGATACTGGTGAAAAAACATCAGACTAGTGTCTTAGTCTTGGATGCCGATATGATGACATCAGAATATAGTGCTACAGGTCACATAACATCAGACTAAATGCTGCGTCTTAAATCCTTTTAAGTTTACATCACTCTAAAGTATTTATTTTGCATAATGGAAAGACTAAATTCTAAATCTCGGAACCTGGTAAGATAACATCAGTCTAAAGTCTGAGTCTTGAATTAGAGTAAAATATTATTAGCCTATAGTCTGAGTATTTTATCCTGTTAAGATATCATCATACGCATGATAATATCAACCGGTATAACAAGATCCATCAACAACTATTTACTTCATGTCGCATGACGATCCACGGGATCATTAGAAATTAATGTTTGACACGTAGACACAAATTCAATTGATTGTTCAATGTCTTAAGCGTTGACACATTAATTCAAATGGCATCAATATTTCTTTGCGTGGAAGAAACCGGCTGCATCACTTTCATATTTAAATGACACTGTTCAAAATAAGTATATTCATGGATCAAAAGATAAGGCTAATGACACATTGGATGTTGCGTTCATCACGTAAACTGTAATTGATCTATTAACGCTGAAACGGCAAACAATGTATCAATGTCATATTCGCCATCAATCCTGGTCTTAATTTTATATTACAAAAATCATATACATCTTAATCACGCTAATCATTTGTATGTATTCAGCTATTGGTCTGTATAAGAACAATACAGCTCTACTTAACCACTTATTAATTGCTTCCGTCCACTTAACGGTTTACATTACTTCTCTACTAAACCACTTATTAATTGTTTCCATTCACTAAACGGTTTACATTACTGCTCTACTAAACCACTTTATATTTATTGATTTCTTCCACTTCACCGTCGGGACACTCGCTTTCGTTTAATATATCAAGATGGATTTCGCCCAGAATAAATACTATTTTGGATTAATTCGCTTTAGACTTCACTTCTTTACATTATATTGAGAGGTACCTTGTGTATTAATAATGACGTCGCCCTTCGAGTTCATCCCGATGCTACATATTTCTGTTTAACTAGCTCAATATCAACGGTACCATCATAATAGGATTTGATTTGAACCTTGATAATAATCGCAAATAAACGTTCACGACGTAAACCTGAGAGATTTTTTTATCTTCAAAGACCCCTAATATTCATTTTGTTGTAAAATATTCATTTACTGAAAAATAATTTTATTAAAGTCACACAAATTGTAAATACGATTGCACGTTTAAACATGTCGGCTCGTTCCTCACCGGACTTGCATTGATTATTTTTATCACTGCATTTTGCAACGTTCACACCTAATGAGTTTATTTTTGTCATATAAACGTACAGCAGCATTTGGTAGCATATGTAACTGAATTTGTTTGCATGTAATATTATCTGAACTTAAGATAAGCATTTTTGGCGGTGAAGTATTAACATAAAAACAAAGTGAACAAAATCGTTGCTTCAGCAGAATATCATTCTTCTTATCACTTAAAGGTCCTTTATTTGAGGTCATTGACAGATTGCCATACATTAAGACACAGAAAGAGAACACAGGCCGGACACAAACACCAATTAAAAGGCGCATTTAAGTGTAAATAAAGTTAAATTTCCCAAAATCACAACCAAAATGGTACTGTTAGAAAACATAAAACGTTTAATTAAATTCAGTTTATTTATAAATTGGACGTATGCTTGCTAGAGCAAATGTTATGTGACTCTCAGAAGTATGATGAAATTACACAGATATCAAATACATCTTGTTTAGTAACATTCTTTAGATTTAAACGAGTTTATTATTCAGCTAATTGTCATTCATACCCAATAAGAAGATGTTATGTTGGTTGTACAAATCCAAAATACATAAATGTATTGGATATATGCTACCTAAATGTTTAAATGTTTATGATTTCTTGTTAGAACATTTGGAACGTTGTTGAAACTGAAATCTACCAGCAACACTGAAACAATAAATTTGATTCGATTGTAAACGCGCAATGCAACAGATGACGTCATTTTTTTCATATAGAAAACTATGAAATCTTATAAATCCACAAGGAGAGACATTTGAGTTATAACTATATCAATTTAGAAATAACTAGTTTTTGTGCAGATGAAAATAATCAAAATCCCAATATCATATTATATTAAGTAAAACTCAATATATTTGATGAAATTAATGCGCCCGTTGGAGCTGAACAAATTTAAAACAGAACAATTAACTTTATTGCACATACGTTTTATGCGTCAATACATAATTAATTGTTCTTCGACAAAAAAATATAAATATCAAAATACTTGATAATTATGTTGTGTTACATCACTGTTACGTGGCAGGAGATGCATACAAGTCGCAATATCAAGTCGAGTCATGGACTGCTCATGTGTCATATTTGAGACGTAAATCAAATTGTATGATAGTAAGCGTGGTAATAAACTGCATTCCCGAACCAACTTAAGCAAATTAGTTTTCACATCGAACAATACCTAAAAATATGATTAATGAAACACCATTGCAACATTATATTGTTATTTAATTTAAGTAGTCGTTAAAATTGTCATACGTTGATTAAATTAATCCCATTTTTTATCTCGCCGTATTATATCGTTAACAAAATGTATATTGTTAAATGCGAATGTGAGAAATGTGTTTGTTCTGTAAAGTTAGTTCCCTAAGTAATAAATCGTTCGCTTTTTGTTCTTTTTTATGCCATTCTTCTTTTCACTGTGAAAACAGTATCCTATGAGTACCATAGTTATACTAATTTTTCCCTGGCGCAGAAATATGTTTTTTGTCGTGAAGGTAAATATTAATATTTATTAATTCTACTAACCAGACGATATGCGGCTTTTTAAGATAACTTATTGGTTATACTTCAATGGAATATCCTCGTTTTTCGTAAAAACAATATTCCAAAGGCAAGATTTGGTATGGAGAAATGACGTACAATTGGGATCAATACAGCATTTCAGTTTTTTGAGTGGTCTCGGAAACCTTTACTCCAATCAAACATAAGTTCATGCATCAGTTCAACACTCTGAAAAATATAATTACTTACACGAAAATGCGTGTGTAGTTTGTTTTTAATAATAAATGTTTTCATTCAGTTGCTGTACGTACCAATTCGTAGATTACCGTCAAAATAACGTCTCTACTTATTCATAGATCGCAAAAATTGAGCTGACAATCTTCAACTCCATTCCGATAAATTATACATTTAGATGTTTTTCTTTTATGTGTTTTCAATTTTTTCCTGGATTTGTTTGCATATGTTAAACGATGCCAGAATTACATCATTATTGTGGTAAGATTCAATCGATTTAAACCTCTTTTAGTATTAAAAGTAAAGGTTTCAGGGTAATGTTATCGTTATATTACATTTTATCTTGTTTGTTTCTTCACTGAAATTTATCATCACACCAGTTTTCCATATATTTTATCCAATGTACCGGTATTTGTATATGTAGGAAGGAACGATTAGTTAAAAAAAATTATGGACTTAGCTGGAAATATCCATAATACATGTATATTTGTTAACTTGCAATCGAGGTCCTCAAAACCTTTGACAATATTACCAGCCACATATACACGTATGATACGATATGCACTCCTGACCCAAAATGTATGTTCAGCAAATGTGTACTCCAGAAAAATATAAGGAGATAAATTCCTATTTATCACCGCAAGTCTTTTATATAAGGCAAGTGACCGATCACCCATGCGATACATGACGGTTTATACAACACGACAGTAAGAACAAACATGTTCAAAGCTTTGGTAGTCATCCTAGAACGGTCAATGTAAAGAATTGGCGAATTATACAGATTGAATGACGCTTCGAATTTCACTTCAAGTCAAGAATTAATTACTCACACGCACGTGTAAATACACATTCACCTCATACACTGTTGTTTCAAATTAAACAGCAATTAAACATAAATAAATTGAGATTTAATTGAAAATGTAAGTACTCAATGGTTAAATATGCACAAGAACAACATAAACAGTTTTTTCTGAAGCACAATGCAATGAAGTTAATACAAATGTCAACTAAATTCCTTTTTGTTTATCACAAATTATTATCACATAGTACAATGCTCAGATCATCGTAATGCATCTCGCGAAGAAACCGTAAAAGGCCCACTAACACAGAATATATTTGCAAATACTACATTGTATAATTCTTTCATTAATCAATATTATCGTTTTATGATAGACATCATCAAATTAAGACAAATGTACACGATATGATACGAAATCAAACACTTCATAAACATGTGGTTAAGTAAAATTTGTTTTTCGTATATTCGGACAACTGTTATTGTAAAATCGTGAACAATTTAACGTATCATAACGTATCGACACGCATAACGTTGTATCTTAGACTGAATTCTCATAGCAAAACCGCAATTATTACGGCTTATCACAGTCGGAACGCAGCATCATGAACAACTCCTGTCTCTCCAGAAGCAGAAAATGCGCCGAAATCCCACCTTGAATCGTTTGTTCATAACACCGTATATGATAGGGTTGCAACAACTATTTGCATATCCTATTATTATTGTAAACATGCGGAATCCTCTTGGCACAGGTCCAGCATAAAATATTGAAAGAAGCATACTTATACAGTAGGGTAGCCAACATATTACAAATACCACAACAACAATAATGAGCGAAAAAGCGAGTCGTATCTCTTCTCGTCGTCTAGACGGCGACTGTCGCGATTTAGGAATTTCCATTTGAACATCATGTTCAGAACTGTGACCGTTGATTTCTGTTTCTGAATTTGAAGGTACGACAAGCGACACGTCCGAGGATGGTTCAATATAAATTGATGGCTCTGGTGACCCTCCGATTGAGTGTTGTTTTTCTGACGACTGTTTCCAGTTTTGATAAATAAGTCTATATGTTGAACTGGGTGACTGGGTAGGCGGTGTGTGGGTTGTGGTTGTGTCACTTACGCAATTTGAACTCACTTGAACCTCAGAAGAGCTGGTTTTTAGGGTATTGTTAAACGGATCTAAGTTTTCAGCAGTTAAACAATCTACAATAGTGTGGGTTTGTGCTGAACTCGGTTCCGATTTTGAATGGCTGTTGCTATTGGATACCAATGGTGAGTCTTTGGGTCTTGTTTTGTTCTTCCTTTCTATCATAGATCTAAGAAATGAAACGATGAAAGGAAATCGTTTAGACGACACAAGATTTGATTCAGTTGATATATTTTCTCTTTTTGTATCAACGGTTTGCCGGTTTCTTAAACGAAGTCTGCTGGCCCTCACGGTTCTCATAATGAGCACATTGCAAACTAGCATGACCATGAAAGGAATCCCGAAGCAACATCCAATCATGAAGAACGCGTAGTACATGTGGTTCTGCCAATCAGCGAAACAGAACGAATGCGAGGGCGTGTAAACATATTCAGACCAACCAATCATTGGCGGCAGAGAGAGTAAAATCGAAAATATAACAACACCTGCAATAGAGAATGTCATATTGTCATGATAAATGTTATCGTGTATATTATAAGCTTTAAATCGTGTCTCACTTGATTACAAATAAAAACAACTATATTTAACGCAATATTTAGTTTTAAGCTCGAGTTGCATTCATAGAATTTTTGAAGTTCATACTTTGACACAGAAAACTAAATAACACTGGTACTAGTAAGAAATTAATTACGTTTTATTTAATGCTTTTCGGTTGTTTATAGAAAAATATCAGTGAATTAAAACTGATAATTTCACTGTATCAAACAGTGAAAATTAACAGTGAAAATTATCGATAATTTTCAAAGTTTACTGTGAAATGACGTCATTTTTTGACGAAATGACGTCATTATCCCAGCGAAATTCTTTAGTTAAAAACTTTAACAATGCATATAAACTGTGAAAAAAAGCATAAAATAAAAAGAACATTTGTTCGATTCGGTGGAATATCGATTTTAATTCACTCGTGATCATAGAAAATATATTTTTTCTATGATAACTCCTGAATTAAAATCAATAATCCACCGAATCCAACACATACCATCTATGTAATTAAAAGCTGTGTTCTGTTTTAACTGTATATCCCCGAATTCAGCCGTTTAATTGTTTTCACCAGACTGAGTGTGCTTAATAACATGAACACCAACGTCTTCCTGTTACTCAAACATCTTTAACGTTGGATAACAAATAATGGTTTTAAATGCAGAATAAACAAAGGCTGATAGTTTCAACGTCTATAAAACATAACAACATTTCAATAAACGAAATATTCATTCGAAACTTAAATATTAACCCGTTATTAATTAAAACACGCATTTCCTAACGTTAGAGGATAAATAAATTGAATATTCCATATGAATGAATATAATATGACACAAAACTGACCTATAAGCATGAACACAGAGTTTCGAACCGTGTAGATGTCCTTGAACTTCTGTGGATAACACACCATTATGTATCTATTTATAGAAATGTTACATAACGACAAGATGCTCGTAACCAGTGTTACCATGTTCATGAACCTAAAGACTACGCATGCGCTGTGCGGAAATTCCCATCGACCCTTGATTATCGTGTACACCGTGATTGGCATTTGTGTCAGACCAACGAGCAGATCTGAAATATACGATGTATTTCTTTGTTGATAAATACAGATCAAAATATAATAAAAAGTAAAAGACAACAAACACCCTTTCTTTCCAGGTGGATTGTCAATAAATGTTTGCACCAATATACTTGAATTAACTACTGATTAAATGCTCATAATTTATCTACTCAATACTTCATTAAAACGTTTGCATGTAGATTTTTTTACTGGCGATTGAACGTTGTTATTATTTAAATATTGCTTTACAACGTCTTATCCTTTATTAAACGTTGTTTATAAATACAGATAATATATATTTTACAAACTTGAAAAACACCAACACCCTTAATTGCATATTGAATTCCTTTATTTAAAAAAGAAAAGGGGTATGGCAGTACAAAAATACCCACGACCAATCACTACACAAAGTATCATATCGGTTCGGGAATCGAACCCGAGATCCTTAAATTTGTTGTTATTTATGTTTTAATCGCAAGAGATAAAATAAAGCAATTTTTATCACAGGGGATGGGATATTTCCCATATAATAGATTTTCTTTTCTGCTGGTGCAGCTGAAGATTTACTTTGTTTGCATCTGTGTACGCCTTTAATAAAAACTCTCAAGTCGGACTGACAAGGATATTAAAAACAGTGTGGAGTTGGAAAATGTGAAGTATGTTGAGACAGAAAACACGATGTATCTGAAAGGCATATGTGAAAACATATTTAAAATAGATGTGCATCTGTTTATATGGCAATTTAAACACAGACAAAAAAAATGAAATTCGCTTACACACAGTGCATTACAGGTCTAGTTGTTTGCACATTCAATGCAAACAACTAGACCTGTAATGCACTGTGTGTAAGCGAATTTCATTTTTTTTGTCTGTGTTTAAATTGCCATATAAACAGATGCACATCTATTTTTAAATATGTTTTCACATATGTCAAACCAGAAATACAGTTGGGTAAAAATAGCGAAATCATTTTGTTCCACACCAGTCAAACATTCCGAGAATAAAGAGATTGCATCACGTGTTTGAAATGCAATTTAATCGTAATACATTTTTGTATTATTTGACCAACGTTTAGCCAGGATTTATACCAATCGTCTTCCAAATACGTCGGATTGGTAAGAATTAGTACATTTTTCTTGTATTGGTATCACTGATGTTTCATGTATCATGTTCCTGTATTATTGTGTGACATGTTCAAACACGCTTGGTATAGCACCAGTCTTCATGATAGTAACTATTTTGAAAATATAACTTTGTTAAAAAGTTAATTAAATTTGCCTTCTGTGTAAAATTAGTAAGCGACGATCGACAGTTTAACCACTGATTATATATTCGAAAATGTACCTTTGTGCCCAACGACGTCTGAATATTCCTGAAATATTAGTTTCTTGACTTCACTCAAGATTTCAGTACGGAGCTTAAAAGGGAGGACCCAAAGGCCATATTTGAAACTTACCTGCAGTTGCCAAGCCAAGGATGAACATGTTAGTCAGATTACGAAGTGCCTTTGACCTCAGCACAACAGCAAAGAGGCAAACGTTGCCCACAATGGTTATGAATATGATGACGCACATCATTGTAGTCCCGACCGCCTTCGATGACGTCGAGACGCTATCGTATGCTGACGTCAACGTGGGCACTGATTGCGTTGTTGAAACATTCACTGACGACGTCGACATTGGTTCGATATTGTGGCAGTATAGCCGATCTGATTAAATATAACAACAATTCGTGTATTGACAGTTATATTCACAGTGTAAATGAAGTAAACATGAAACTTGAGACAAATTATCGTGAGAGTAAATGTTTTTACAGCTTTAAGTATACGCATTTTGAGTATTGACAAATAGTATGCAGAATAAATCATAAACGGGTACAATTGTATTTTGTAAACAGATAAATACGCGGCTGATTAATCAAGATCTACAATTGCATTATTTGTATTCAATACATATGAACATATTCTGAACTTCGTATGTTCAATAGTGTCAAAAACACATTTTTTAAGTTTTCTGAAAAATGACACAGAATTGTAAAAATAATAAATATATACTAAGTTTATATTAAAACAATTGGAAAAATACTCCTAAAAATATAACATAAAGAATATAGTTCTGTGTATGGAAAATTTATCACTAAAGATCTATAGATTAATTAAGCGTGTGAAACGCATCACACCTAATATTTGTAAACTACGTTTACAACTGCAGTATTGTTGAAAATACGCTATAATATTAAAAAACAAAGTTAGTTCTAGTGGTAATTCATTAAGTTTTGCTTCTAAATAACCAGTTAAAGGCAACATATTTTCTCCATTTGTTTATTGCTCTTACAATTGTTTAAAGGGGCCTTTTTACGTTTGGGTAAATTGACAAAATTGACAAAAAATGTTTCAGATTCGCAAACTTTCGTTTTAGGTATGACATGTGTAAGGAAACAGTAATACTGAACATTTTACCATGCTCTAAAATAGCCATTATGTGCATCTTTTGACGATTTACAGACCTGAAAATTATAAAGCGTTGCAACGCGAAACGAATTAATAATTTGGAGAGTTCTGTTGTCGTTTTATTTTGTGAAACTACGAGGATTGGTTATATAAAGTATAAATGCATCCGACATCGTATATGGAAGGATGGCCGAGAGGTCTAATTGGGAGATTTTTTACTCCAGGACTCCAGGGGTCAGTGGATCGAGCAATGCGGAGGGTTACCTTTTTTTTCTTTTTTAATTTTATTCTTAATTTTTTACTGGAGAATTTAAGATCCAATGTTTACATTTACCAATATAACGAATTTAATGACAAACTTCAAAACATGCCAAAATCTGTGAAAATGCCCTTTTAAATTGTTAACATATAAAAGGTTTGCGCGAACGCAAATATGTTATAACATTTTCTTCTAAATTATACGTAGTAAAAAATATTGATATTTCGCATGCACAGTTTTTTTCTATTTTTCTCTCAAAATTAATAAAATATTATGGAAACAATGTTAAATTGTAAACGTTCTTATTGTAGAAACACCTTTGGTTTTATTTGAGGTCCGCGATTGATTAATATCCGAATGTAAATCTGAATGAATCTACGTATTATCCAAAATCATGAATAGATAATTATATAATATAGTTAAAACATGAATCAACAAAGAAATGATCATATTGACATAAACATAAACACACATGTATGTTGTTTATTGCTTTGTATATGAAAATCATATAAAATATTATAATAATATATATCAAAATTATTTACGCATTTACCAACCAGGGGTTAAACCTATACACCCTAATGGAGTACACAAAACGGCCAATAAAGCTGCTTCAAAAAGTGTTTATTTTCTTTGCTTCAAAATTAATTTCAATTTGTGTAATTCATATTGTTTTATCTAGCAATGAATGTACTAAGATCATGCATCGTTTAATATTAAGCAATCAAAATCCATAAATTAAAAGAGTAAAGCATAATTACCGCAAATTATTTATACATCCAATAATGCACTAACGCAAAACGTTTTTACAATTTACTTACTTTTCAAATCATGCTTTATATGTGAAGCTTTTTTATATCCTTTTACAATAACCCGTGCTTAGTAATAATTGGTAAACCCTGATATTAAAACACACACATCAACATTACTATTGTATTTCTGTCTCTTCGACACGTGCTCATGACATATACACACATCATAAAATCCGTGCATTTATCATCAGCACTAACGGACGATTGATTAAAATAAACACTGCTAATTTATTAATAGGATTATTGATATAGATTCATAATTGCTATTTCCTGCATTATGATCTTAGCATTGCAAACACAATACGCGTATCATAATAAATGATGTATTCCTTCGTATATCCTTGCGCATATGTTATATTTTATAAATTCCTGATTAAAATGATGTGCGAATATTTCAGTGGCCAAAATTCCCGAATAAGTGTTTTCCCGGACTATGGACTACCACGTGCGTCATGAGAACCCAAATAGCTTTTGATCTACATGACATTACCAATATTCCAATTACACTTTTTTGATCAATTTCTAACGTAGAGGGCATCTGTTTAATGGCCAATTTAAACTATTTTTTTTCCAGGCTTTTTATTTACTTATACTTGTGGAGTACACACAGCTTATACGCTGACAATTGAAAATGCCACCTAAATTCATCGCATGCACATGAACATTTATCTACTCAAGGTTTTTTAATAACTTGTCCTAATACAAGAACTTATGAATTTTAAGCTGTTTTTGCTTTTTGTGTACGTATTGTATTAAAGCAGAAGCTTTAAAAAAAAAACAAAAAACGTGTTTTGCTTGATGAATGATGAAAGAAGATAACTGAGGCATGCGAATTACACAAGTCAGGACTCAAGTCCTGACACAGAAGCTGACATGAACCGCCTGGCCGAGCCTTCCTCAGTCCTGAACAGGTTGGTGGAATACTGAAGCGATCTCCATAACTACCAGCTTTAATCACAGCCCAGTCTTTTTCAGAACGATATCAGACCAGATGCCGATAGCCAAAATCCGTGCATATTATAAGCAGAGGTGGAGGAGACAGTGGAGGGAAAGAAATACTCCGGCAACTTTCCTTCCGAGCTGATCAAGCGCGGTGGTTAGGCAACGACTGCAGAAATTACGCCACTATGCCACACGATTTGGGAAGACAATGAGTTACTGAATAGATGGATCAAGTCTCTGGTCATCTCCCTACCGAAAAAGGGCTACCTCAATCTGTGCGAGAAAATACCGCAACATTAGTAAGAAAGGTGAGGTCGATGAATTGCTGGCGGAAGATCATGCTGGATTCAGGGCTATACGGAGCACTGTCATAATTGAGAAACACCAACATGAGCTCTTTCACAACTCTATCGTTTCAATAAGCGTTTACCGCGTGTTTCATGATGGCCTATGACAGGTTTATGAGAGGATTCAACATTAAAGGATGGCTGGATTACGTCGTTAAAGAAATTTACGAAAAAGACTGCAGCGCAGTACTTATCAGTTGACAAATGTGTGTGTTCTTCAGGACATCATTTTGCGTCCATCAGGGATTTCTGCTCTCACCCGTTCTATTTAACGTTTTCTTTGAGAAGATTTTCCTGAAGGAGACTCTCCAAGAACACCACACATTCATCTCCAGCGAGGGCAGACCTATTTCTAACATGAGATTGGCTGATGCCATTGACCTCATTGGTGGCACCAGAAGTGAACTCCAAAACCTCCTCCAACAGACACTATGAAGGAGCAGAAGTTTGCCGGATGGAGATCAGCACGGAGACGTCCGAGATAATGCTGAACAGCACTAACAAAACCAGTAAAGACATCACCATACACGATCAGAAGCTAGAAGAAGTGCCAAGCTTAAAGTGATTGGGAAAAAATCTGTCAAAAGATGGAGCAAGTACCGCTGAGGTCCGAATAAGATTTGCCTTAGCGACATGAGCGATGGCTAGACTGATCAGGTTGTGGACAAGCAGATTCATCAGCATCCCCACGGGCTCCACAAGTCCCTTGTAGATTCCATCTATATGTGCGGCTGTGAGACCTTTGTATTTCACGCGGACACATAACGCAGGCTAGAGGCATTTGCACACACACGTCTGTATGAAGACTACACTGCATATCCAACATAGAACACATAACCAACGAGTATGTCCGAGGAACATGATATCAGCACTTCTTCAGGCGACCATCAAACGACGAGGCTGAATTGGTATGGACACGTCACCAGACACGAGTCTCTCAGCAAGAATGTGCTCTAGGGCACGAGAAAAGGAGGTCGCCATCGAGGCCTTAAGAATAAAAGCTGGATGGACAATGTGAAAGAATGGATTTCTCTGCACATTGATTTGCAACTCCAAGTAGCCCACAACATACCTGAATGGCGGATGATCTCTGTGTCATCGTCTCTAATTTCCCCCGACGGCCAAACCGGTCAACAAAATGTAGATTTTCAATAACGGAGAGTCTTATTTACTGACAGTTCCATAATTTAACATCTGCTGTAGCCTTATCCCGTCTGAGGACTCTTCTGTATATTGAAATACTTGTTCGCCGCTATAACTTGGATTGATATGAACCAATGAATTCATTTAAAAAGTATTTTAATTGTGATAATTGGTGATTTGAAGAAAAGGGGAAGAATTCAATATAACACAATACATTTAGATACAACAAAACAAATTGATAGATATATAGTTTGATCTCCTGAATGTTATTGGTTTCACTATTCACCTTAACGGGTTAGACAATTGCATGCTTATTATTATTGAAAGACGTGACATCTAATGGAGTTGTTGATTGTGTTGTCAGTAATGCCAATGCATTTTATAAATAAAGTATAACAAATAAATAAATTCTCAGAGGTGTGTCCCGTTCCGTTAAGATGGTTAAGTCATACGACTGTTAATCATATTAGGAAATGTATTGAAACAGTTTATGTTTTTTTGAGACAAAAGATAATTTTGGGGCAGCCGTTCACAATGGACACATAAATAACTTGTTACCTTAGGCCAGTATTATTGTCCTCCTTTTAAATGTGAACATTCAATCAAATTGTATTTGATGTAATTAAAAACGTGTCATGTTCTTTGATTTAATTATTACACATTTAATGATAAATTAAAAACATCTAGAGACATTTTGATGAATAAAGGGACTATGAATGATAGGTCAGTGCATGTATCTTACATGTTATATATATCCATGTGTTTGAGTTTCGCATGACCTTATTTGTGTCTCTTGTCTTGTATGTGTCCATTTTGTATATGTGATGATATTCAGTCCCTTTAACTGTTTGCGCGCAACCATATTATGTGATGGTAAACATGTACTGTCCAGTCGGAATGACCATGTTGTGCCGTAAAATGTCGCAAGACAAAAACGTAGTCATATTCAGTATTGCAGTATTATATCATATTTTAAACTGCGTTCTTTTATTTCAACTATGTATATATTGTATTTTAATTAGTGTGATTTCATCTTAGTGTACGTTATGTCTGAAAATTAATTGATACACATATAACAAATGAAAGATCTTAAGAGTGGAGTATATTACTTTGTTCTATGGTGTCTATGTGTGTTAATATGAGTTCGTTTTCAATTAATGTATGATTGATGTTTGTTACATCAGATGTAACATCTAATTTTGTTATTGTATTTATGTTCTGTTTGCAAACCAAAGTAACCTGTATTTAAGAATAATAATATTTTTTATTTCAATTTTGATGATACATTTATTTGTTATTTTATTCTGGTTTTGCGATTTGTATATTCGTTTGTTGTGTCAAACTATCTCTATTATTTTACAAATTTCCACAATTTCTGATTTTTAACAGTTTATTATAAGAGAAATTGTGTTCAGTTAAAAAAATAACTTATGCGCAAAGTGCGCGTTTAATGTGTATTAGTTTTGTAAAAATTAATAGACTTTGCAATCTTGTAAACTCTGTCTCCATGGGGTTAATGCTAGTTTTGTAAATATTAATATACTTTGAACTCTAGTAAACTCTTTTTGCATGGTGTTAATGCCTGTTTCTAACGATAAGTTGATTTCCTAAGCATATAGTGTATATTTCAGAAAAAATCTCAATGATAGCCTTTGGTATGTATATCAGCCAGGCTCCATGTTCGCCGTTGCTGTGTATATCGACCAGGCTCTTTGTTCTCCATTGCTGTGCATATCGGCCCAGTTGGCTCATGCCTTTCTGTGCTTCGGTTGTTCGGTTGACCATATTCGTTATTCAGATATTTAATTTAAATGATATATATTTCCAAAATGCAGGTGTGAATGTTAATTTGCATTCTATCGCCCCATGGGTAAGAAAAGGTACCTTCTGACATTTGATTTTAATGTAACATGCAACCTTTTTGCACCGATGGGGCGATATGTTAGCCAGGTTGAATAAAATAAGAAACCGAATGACACAAGTTACTAATATGTAGTATGACCATTAATTAATATAAAACTAGATCTATATCATGCTTTCACTGGCCAATAATATTCGAACATAGAATGCGTGTTTGCATTTCAACTAATAAATAACCGTTTTATTGCAAACTGCAATTGCCGGTGATATACCCGAAAATGTGTTTTGTACATTAAATGCAATATTTAACGGTTTTTCGTTTTTATTATCTGTATTTCTATGTTTTATTTAAATACAAGTCTGGGGATGTCGTAAAAGCGCTTTCAAACTTGAATGCTTTGTAATTGCCGTCCTATGTTGTGTTAACAAAGTATATCATACCTAAACTGACTAATAATGAAAACCTATACCTTTATGACGCTGATGCCTATACTAGGAAGTGACTACCTGGTAAAATACAATAGTATCCTTGTGCTTCGAAAGTTAGAAGCGCAAGTGTATTTGTTCGACTTAATTGAATAAGGCACGTAATCCAAAAATCTTAATCTACAACTTTAGAAGTACTGTACCGTACTATTTACTTGTTTCAGACTAGTAACGTTAATTCAGTTTTAAAATGGTAGTTTTGTGTATTTGCATATTTAGGTCAATATTCCAATGGTCTAATATGGTACACTCCAACTTCTGATCATTTGAGAAGTTCCGAGCATACCTCAATACAAATCATTGCTGACATTACATACCACGTGGCAATGGTCGATTCAAATTGTATATTTATTATTTTAAATAAATCTTTTATATACATGTGTTTACTACAAACATTCGTGTAGAAACGTGGATTGTAGTTAATTAAAACAAGATTTTCCGGATCTGTGATGTGTTAACAAAGTTAACGTCTAAGTGGTTATTAGGCGATATGTAGAGTTGAACATTCCATGAGTGGAAATTAAATACTCCCAGTATAATATCAAATCGAAGTCGACGATCATAGATTACAAACACTCAACAAGTGCATAATGTCAGCTGATGATACGCCACTGCTCAATTACGGAATGTCCACATAAACTTTACTGTTCGAGTCAACCAGAACTAAATGATCGTTAACGAAATTTGCCGAATATCGAACACGAAATTTGACGAATGGCGCGTCGTTTATCAACGCGTTGTTTACCAACTTTGAAAGTTGCACTACATTGATGTGGGAATGACGTCTCCCTTATCAGTAAGATATCACGATTTCAAGATTGATAACATAAGTCAACGGCACTTGTGCATCTACGTAACACAGGATTTTTACTAGCAAATAAACACTTGTTATTAATGATTATTTACGAAGAGCTATAATTTATATGAAGGATCGCGAGAGTAAGATGGGAAAAAGTTGTGCTCATGTTTCTGCTTCATGTATTTAAATACAAAACTAAACACAGATTTTAAAATCATCAAGAGCTAAACCTGTACTGATTGTGTTTTGTTTGTTGCTGTTTTTAACGCGGATAGTATAAGTATATTAAGGTATCGTTGATGCTGGTTTTAAATGCTTCATGGTCAAAAACTGCTCTTTACCCTATATAGTAAAGAAAACGTGCTGCTTTTTTCACCACACTGTGGAAAAAATAAATAATATTTTTATGTTATAAATTTACGGCGGTATGTTTCAATTCTTCGGCAGAATTAACAGCGTTGTAAACTATAGATTGTCTTAATAGCATTTTCATTTCTTGTCATGTGAACATTTGTACCAGAACTCAAACCTTAATTTCCTTAGAGAACTTTGAACTTCTGAGTTTGTGTATTGCTAGTGCGGACGACGTTGTCATGAAAATGAAACACAACTCAAACGAAATTGTGTTGGATGCTTCGGCGCTTGGGAACTTCAAACCATTGGTATGAAATCCTTTCATCTTTGCGCGTGCTGTTTTTTCGTGAATTTCACAGTGTATGTACATGGGCGCTGCTCTGAGAAAATAGGTTTAATGCATGTGCGTTAAGAATTGTCCCAGATTAACCTGTGCAGACCAGACAGGCTAATCAGGGACGAAACTTTCCGCTTTAATGGTATCTTCTGTTATAAAAAGTCTCTTCTTAACAAACATCCAGTTTAGGCGGAAAGTGTCGTCAATGATTAGCCTGTGCGGACTAAACAGGCTAATCATGGACGACACCTTACGCACATGCATCAACCCCCTTTTCACAGAGCGAGGCTCAAGTGTTTTTAACCAAATTCCCTTGGGCTCTTGGACCATTTTGCATCTGGGGTATTGGACCCAGGACCTTTCGATATACAAGTGTACGCTTTCACTCTACAAAACTGAGGTTTTCAACTTGTTACCTAGGTATTAGAACCAGTATATTGTTTTGAGTTTAACCAATCTATCGTGTGTATTTTAGTTTGACCAATTGGCAACTTCCCGCTTTAAGGTTTAATCCGTAATGTATATATCTATTAATAGTATCATTGCTTCGAAGTTGGTATCCTATATATTTATTTTAGTAAGAAGACTAGTAACGTGTTTCTTAGAATGGCCAGCTTTGCAGTATGTTGCTGGATTGTTTTAGTTGAATTGATTAAAACATATGTTTAATCATTCAAAACAAGTCGTGTTTTATGTCGATTTTATTTTACCATGTCATAAATTGACAACCAGTAATGCCTCATTCACAAAAAAAATTCAAGCCATCGGGAAGAATGGACAACTCGGAGCCGTCTGTCGTCCGATGAGTGATACAGTTTAATAATTTAGTCACAAATAGAGACCGATCCACGTCCGATCAGCGAACGATGTATTTTTCTGCTCATCGGGATGGCACCCGGCCGATGATTGCACGGGCATCATGTCATTTTGAAGAATTGGACGGCGTCCGGATTATTTTTAAATCCCACTTACAATTTTACCTGACGTCGGGTCCGGGAAGGACTCTAGTTGAGGTCGAACAAGATCGGACGATCAACACACTGTAATCGCCCGGCGTTCGCCCGATATCGGATTTATTGTAAGTGTATCATGACGAGCTCCGGTCGATGTATATGTTCCTGTGAAATACTTCGATTTTTTCCGTTACATGTACAATAAATCCGATGTCGAGTGATCGCCGGGCGATTACCGTGCGTTGACCGTCCAATCTTTAGTCGATCTAAACTCGATTACTTTCCGGGCCCGACGTCGGGTAAAAATTTAAGTTTAAAACTTGTAACTGGACTAAAATATGTGTCAACGTGTATGAATATTATTATTCTACATAGTAGTTATGATTTCCCTTCTGATCAGTAAACAATTTATAAGCAGTACTCATTCATCTCAAAATGTATGGAGGGTATGCAATTGTTGTTATGTATTTCTCTCAAATCGGCTTTTGAAATGTTAGGATTAATTCATTCGGGGGGTGGACACATTTTCCAACATTTTATTAGCCGTTGATTAAATAAAGGTCAAATCTTGGTTAGACAACTACATCGAACAAATGTAATAAATTGGGCTATAACCCTGATATGCGTTGCGTCAGCTACTTATGATGTGCAACGGACCTCAAGGTTTTGACTACGCGAATGTACCTTTCACTTTCCCTCAGGCTGTAAACAGATTTTGGATGCGTGGCCTAGTATCTTCTTCCCTTGCCTCCACTGCTACAACCCTTAGTGACAAATGTTATATCGGTGTTTTTTAAGTGATTGAACATTTTGTTTTAACACAATTTGATAGTGTCTTATTATTGTTTTAGTCAAGGCTATACGCCCATCACACATGTTTCAATCAACTTTCAACCGATATATACATGTATATATGTTCTATATAGATATACGAATTGGGTTGCCTTGTTTCAACTTATTGCACTCATGACTGTCAAAGTTTAATCAGGGACCTAAACAAATAGGTTCCGGGTTACCGGGATAAAATTCTTTTGTTATATCTTACTCGACACTCATCAGCGTTTTTGTAGTCCGAATAATTTTGTAGTTATGTTATTTTCGACGACTTCAGCATAACATAAACAAGGGACCTATACAACAAAAACTGTTCTGCCTTATTACATTTGTATTGACATAAGATAGCGTTATTCTGATTTTTTTTAAATCGGTTTAGTTACAAAAACTTAATAAACCTGTGTGAGACAAACTGTGATAAACATTTGGACCGCAAAAACGACATCATCTGCTTGCTCCAGTCATTATTTCTTAATTATGAAGCCATTTGAAGAGAGTCTTTTAATAAACTTGTCCAAACAAGCTCCACATTTAATTTATAATCTTGGTATTTGTCAAAATTTTATACTTACCGTCTATGTGTTTAATTCACTTTCATATGTATTGCTTTTTTATATACCAGATATGATGAAAGTTCAATACACTTCTATAATCCGATAAACGTATGTCATGGCTTTTTTTTTAAAGTCTCGGTTAAATCAATCTCTACACTATTCATGTAGGTATTCTTACAAACGTAATATTTCAGTGGATTGTGTGGTGACAATTTTATTTACACTATTAGCAAATTCATAAGTTTGTATTAGCTCAAAGAAAATACGTTTTATGTCATTTGTTTATTATTTTGTAACCACTATCAATTTGATCAACATATGTCGCAGCTTTTTCGAAAGGCTCAATCAATACTAGCCCTATATTAATCATATTGGTATCTTTACAAACGTTACATTTCAATCTATTGTATGGTGCAAATTTAATTTGAATTATTTGCAAATTCATAATTTTGTATTAGCTCAAATACAATACAATTTTAGTCATTTGTTTATTTTGTAACCACTATCAATTTGATCAACCTATGTCGCAACTATTTTCGAACAGCTCAGTCAATACTAGCCCTATATAAATCATGTTGTTAATTTTTGCAAATATTACACTTCAATGCATTGTGGTGCACATTAAATGTGCGTGTATTGCAAAGGCATTATTTTGTATTAGCTCAAAGATAATACAATTTAGTCATTTTTTATAGTGTACCCAATATCAACTGAACAAAGGGAGGCAATTTTACCACTTGTTTGCGTATGTCGGTTGTTTTTTTATAAGGCTCTGTTTAAAAAAACTCTACCTTCAACTTCTAATATTTAGCATTATTTTTAACACCTTAATCCTGATTTGTAAATGAAACAATCTCTTATGGTTCAAATAATTCATTTAGATCAGCGTCTGTGCCTTTTTGTGAGGAAGTTGTTTCTAGACACTCTGTGAGAACTGGATTTTGGGGCTATTTACAAACATGTTAATCTGGCTACAACATGACCTGAACTTGTTTGATAAGCAGCGAATACTTATGTGATATACTTGTCTTTAACAGTAAAAGTTGTTTTATCTATACACAAAATTGATTACTTGAGGACTTAAAATAGTGCCGACATACATGGATGATCACATCTAGGCCAATGATACTGATACTGATTCAACACCGAAATTTGATTCCTTTCTTTTTATGAGATGTCCTTTCACCATCCCAGCACTAAGATGATGTTACTAAATTCATGTCTACTAGATACAGCAGTGGCGACAACAAACTCAACAAATCTTCAGGCTTGCCGAAGACAAAAGAAAATTCAATCTGAATTAGTTTTAAATATTCAATTGATTCAATTAAACTGTTGAAATGAACACATTATAGCAGTGAATATCTCTGCTTTACTCAAAAGTCACTTTAAGATCTTTGATTATGTTAATAAAATTTTGTTCCCAGAACTCATGATAAATATACTTTGTCTCAACTTGTTAAACAAGTTAATTTGGTATTTAATTTTAATTAGCTGTTTGTGCATTGCTGTAGGTTTAAATAAATCTACTGTATCACCATGTCAGCTGGAAGCTAAGTATTTTCTTGTTGAAATAATAAATATTATTAAGTTCTTTTTCACATTTCAAATAGTTACTTGTGCACAACATTGTCAAAAATATGATTTTTTCACATGCTATTGAGTTTTTAAATTATTTTCTTTAACTTAATTGATACAAAAATGAATGCTCATTTCACTTTGTAAAATGAATGTATTGTTATATATACTCATAAAATCAAATAATACTAAGTTTTCCTATCATGCATGTAATAATGTGTATGTTTCAGTGATTGACTGATTTATACTGGAAAATAAAAGATAAACCGTTTGACGACTTTTCTTAATTGCCTTGCCTTCAAATTGTGCTGATTGTTGTTCAATAGTTGAACACAAAAGCCCCAAAAGACTGTCAGTAATATCATGAATATCATGTTCAAAAGGATTCAAACAGAATAATAAAATGGCATGCAAAACTTCATTGTCTCGGGTGATACAGAACAATTACACATTTTAAATTGTATGCAATTGACAGGCGTTGATAATGTCGATATTTTACACACAACAGAGAAACATTTGTAATTTATTAAAAAGCCGGTCTTTGGTTCATGCACATACGTGCGATATACAAAAGGCAGTTTAAACCCTGAGAAGCATATGATATTTTTACTCGTCAACGCATCCGTAATTGGGTCCCGTTTAGTATATTGCGTGTTAATAAGACTAATTATTTTTTAGCAAGACAAACAAGGCAAAAATGTACGATTATGTGTTTTTTTATTAAACAACAAAAGTCGAATATTACGAAACAACTTACACCATAAATGAGCGAAATCTCTCGCAATCGATATCACTTAGACGCATGGTCGATACAGTAATCGTTTTATCGATCGAGATTATCAAATCTCGCGCACCGGTTTATTTTGCGCACTGAAATGGGATATTGCTAAGTTGCTAATCCCTTTGTTTGTATAGGTCCCTGCATACAAGTGTATACTTTTGGGGAGCCGCTATGTATAAAATAACGTCGGTTTTTCATGTTTAGTTGCGCATGCTTTCATGTTAAAATGATATTTCCGTTTATTTCAGAATCATGCGGTTCAGAGTCCTGGGCCTGAATCCAGGCGTGTATCGACCAATGAGCTAAGACCGGAAGACAACAACAATATGGCCGACAAACAGAAATTTGGCTATGAACAAACACTGGTGAGATTACTTGCGATTATTCCAATGAGGACTTAGCTTGATAAATGAAGTATTTCAAGCTGTTCGATACCATATGTTTTTCAAATAATAAGTTACTAGCAAATGTTTACAGTTTAACTGTTGACACGTAGCCAAGAAAACTTGTTCGGCGTAAAACGAGTGGGTGGAGAATGATTTTTACATTGGTCATGACGCCATTTTGAGATTGAACATCCTTTTATGAATATCTTGTTGCGCTTACTTTATCAGTTATTGTAAACAGTGTGTAAATTATTGGTTATTTATTTAGTTTAATGTAGATAATAATCATTTCAAAGCTACTTCTCTTTGGAGGTCCACAATTCCAGACTTCCTGAAAACTCCAGCCCAACATACATTACCTGCACATTTTGTTTTGGTCAGATATTTACCAATACAGATTAAATCCAACCATAAGTTAGATTATTTAAGTGTTCTTTTGTTATTTGTATGCTTAATTTAATACTATAGATACACTAGAATTTTTTATTTTATTCACATCCTTAACAGCATTTTTGCATTGGGTTGGTTATATGGTCCCATTCCCATAGGAAACCAATATGTATTTTTCCGAAATTTGAAATTGTCCAATTGAAGCCCCTCTCCCTCCAAAACAAAAAAAAATCAACATATAGACATTGAGTGCATCTCACTTCTGTAGCTTTAACTTTTAAAACACGTATATTTTTAAAACAACCTGTGCAAAATATATAAGATATAGTCCTATAAATTTTACTTAACGCCGTCAAGTGTTTGCAGGGCGTCAGACTGATTTTTTTTTATTTTTGAGATTTAAACATAATGAATATTTAAAGAAACTATTTAGTTTTGGTCTTTATTTTTATGATTAAGGCATATTTTTTTTTCAAGAGAGATTCTGTAAAGGAATTATGTTATAATCTGGGCTTTTTTGTGATGTATAGAAGTATATAATATTTCATTATATAGAAAACATATTATTTTATTAAGGTATATATTTTTTATTTGTGCTTATTACAATTTAATTTACTACCATGAAAAGCAAAGTAAAACAACTGTGGACTGTCTGAAGGATACTAGTCATCTTTATGACTTTTATCTAGCAGCATCATTTGACTCGCAGTACATAATATCACAGCCAGTCAGGGTTAAAAACTACATTTCTTGTGCCTTTCTTTTTGTGTTTGGGATTAAATGAAATCAATTTTATACATTTATTATATATTTTTCAATTACTGTTTTAATGTTTAAAATATTAATTAAATAACGGATAGTCATCTTTGGAAATCAATAAAATTAGTAAGCGTGTGTAACAGTTTACCTTGGTAATTTAGAAGAATCTTTAGATTCTTTGTGTTTAAAAATACCCTGGATTGGTCATTGTTGGCTAGAATACTACTTAAATGTGTCCCGGTAACTCTTTAGTGTAACTACTTAAATGTACCGTGGGTACAGAAAATATACTTAAACGTATCTGGTCAATTTAGACTGTACCTGAGTTTTATTTCCACTACAAATCTGATAAGATCTGCTAGGGCATACAAAAGCACATTCTCTTTGAACAAAAACTGCCTCAAGTTCAACATGCTTTTATGAGTATGGGTTTCAATAATATAGAGGATATTTTACAAAATATTGAAATATATGAACATAATAAATTTGTAAAAAATAGCAGACAAAAACCAATTTAGCATTATAATTCTCAGGTATACGTATAATTTCAGTACCCGGGGTACATTTAAGTATACTTAAGAGTAGCCGGGATACCTTTAGGTAGTACTCGTGCCCACAATTACAAATGGAGCTTAGTACATACCGGTTAGACTTCCCTGACGAAAACAAGAGGCTGTGTAGCACAGTGGTAGCATGTTGGCAATATTTTTTATTCAACCTTTTTTCTTGCTATAATAATTAGTTTATTAGTTTAACTATGAAAATCTTTATAGATTTGTTAGTGAAAATTTTTAATGACATTTTTTTAAAGTAGACAGCTATGTGAAAAAGTCCCTTTAACAATCATTATTTTCGGTGGTGGTATGTGGCTCTGAACTTGCAAAACAATTAAAAAAGCAAAAAAATAATGGCTAAACTGACCTGTTTTGGAAAGCACATGAATGAACATTTAATGAACAAAATGATTTTAAAATAAGGACAAGTATTAAAGTTCATTACTGTAAGGGGATTCGTTCACAGAATGTTGCATTATTGTAATTGTGTCAGGCAACAATAGAATTTAAGAAAGAAAACGGAAGATTTTGTTCCCTAGTAGGACCCGAACAATTCTAGACGGCCTAAACCAGTCAGCTTTCTGGACTGATTTGTTCAGTAGTGAAGTCATTTTATACTTGAAATACTGGATGTTTCCTGCTACAGGGGTCTGACTATGATTTTAAAACAGGGGTCATATATAGGAATCCTTACTTGCAAAAATAGGAGTCCAATAGGAAAAAAAGGAGTCCCATTGAATATTGCACACGTCTTCACATTTTTAGCAAAAATTGCATTTAACAAATATATGAATATAAAATAATACATAATATAGTTGTTGGTTTCATTTTTAAAAGCCCAAATACAAAATGTACTTTAGGAATCCCTCTCATATACATGACTACCTAATTATGCTGACAATGAAACTACAAAAAACGTTGATGACGGTCAAGGAAGATAACAAGAAAGGAATGCATATAACTATGACAGTAACAAGTGCAATAAGTTTAAACAAGGAGCCCGAGTTGTATATCTATGTAGAACATGTATGCATTGTTTGGTTGGAGGGTGATTGAAACATGTGCGATGGACGAGTGGCCCTGACTCAAAAAATAATAAGACCCTATCAAATTCTATTAAAACAGGTATGTAGGTTGATATACATACCTGATTAAAGGGAGTATGCACCATTTCTTTGTCAACAAGTTATTCTTGCAATCTTAAACCAACATATGAATATTGCCTAGGAATGCTAAATAACATAAATTAACAATCTGTATATGGTAATAGAAATCAAATATTGTTTTCTTCAGTAAATGTCTTAACTGGCTGGTTAAAGCCGATGTCGACACTTTTACTTGTATTTGTTAGGAAACAAAATTGTGTCTTTGTGTCGTATAAACGAATCTGCACTTTAACTAAATTGAGATTCACATCGTTCATGCATGATGCTAACGAATTCGACTGTACATACATTTTCAATTTCAGAATTATCTGGCTTATTTCGCTTTTTTTGACACATGTTCTTCTTATCTTTTATTTTAATTTGTATTGAAATATATGTATAATACGTTTTTTTACACATTTTATATAAACTCATAAATATTTGACAAAATCGTGCATACTCCCTTTATGTCTGACAACCTGATGTATTTAACACTGCTCCTCTGTTGACTTTAGGCATTAAATAATGATATAAAAATAGCTCGACTTAACACATTTGTTGCACAATTTGTGGCTTCGATAGGAAGGGGGTAACCATTCTGCTTGAGCTAAATCCCTATGTTGTTAATATTCACCCAGTTTAGCTCACGTGAGCCCAACATGCTCATGGCTAAAGTTTTAGATCCTCGTTCGCCTATAATGCGTTGTCTGTCTTTACCATTTGACTTGTTAATATTCACATTAATTGCCAAAGCTTCATTAAACTTGGTGAGAAGATTTGTTCTTATTATATATTGGTTGAGTGTGGTTAAAAGGTAGGTCACTATGTAAAATGTAGAAAGGCTTTTTAATACTAAACAAGTCACATTTTTAGCTCCATTGGCCAGAGGCCAGCGGTGCTTAAGTCATGGTCCTATGTCCATCGTGCGTGCGTCCGTGCGTGCATGCGTGCATTAACTTTTACTTAAAACATCTTCTTCTCCTAAACTACTGGTCCAATTCTGATGAAATTTCTCAGGAATGTTCCTGGGGTAAACCTCCTTCAAATTTGTTCAAATTATACCCCTGGGGTCAAATTTTACCCTTCCCCGGGGGTCACAAAAATGAAAATTTGCTTATATAAGGCCTATGTTGTGAAAACTGTCAAACTCTTCTCGTCCATAACCATTGGGCCTAGGGCTAACAAATTTGGTATGTTGAAACATCTGATAGTCCTCTAACAAATATCTTCAAATAATGCCCCTGGGCTTACATTTGACCCTGCCCCGGGGTCACAAAATTGAACATATGCTAATATAAGGCTTATTTTGTGAAAACTTTAAAAATTATCTCATCCATAACCATTGGGCCTAGGGCTATCAAATTTGGTATGTAGAGACATCTAATATTCCACTACCAAATTTCTTCAAATTATGCCCCTGGGATCAAATTTGACCTTGCCCCGGGGGTCACAAAATTGAACATATGCTTTTATAAGGACTATTTTGTGAAAACTTTTAAAATTCTCTCGTCAAAAACCATTGGGCCTAGGGCTATCAAATTTGGTATGAAGAGACATCTAATAGACCTCTACCTAATTTATTCAAAAAATGATCCTGGGGTCAAATTTGACCTTGCCCCGGGTGTCACAAAATTGAACATATGCTTATATAATGCCTATTTTGTGAAAATTTTCAAAATCTTTTCGTCCATAACCATTGGGCCTAGGGCTAAAGAATTTGGTATGTAGAGACATCTGATTGTCTTCTACCAAATTTCTTCGAATTATGCACCTGGGGTCAAATTTGACCCTGCCCCGGGGGTCACAAAATTGAACATATGCTTATATATGGTCTATTTTGTGAAAATTTTATAAATCTTTATGTCCATAACCATTGGGCCTAGGGCTACCATATTTGGTATGTAGTGACATCTTAAAATCCTCTACCAAGTTTTTTCTTCAAATTATGCCCTAGCGTCAAGTTTGACCCTTCCCGAGGGTCACAAAATTGAACATTTGCTTATATAAGGCCTATTTTGTGAAAACTTTAAACATCTTCTTGTCCATAACTGTATGGCATAGGGCTACCAAATTTGGAATGTAGTGACATGTAATATTTCTCTTCTTAGTTTCTTCAAATTATGCCCCTGGGGTCAAATTTAAAACTGCCCCGGGGGTCACACAATTTAATATATGCTTATAAAGGTCTTATTTTTGAAAACTTTAAAAATCTTCTTGTCCATAAACATTGGGCCTAGGGCTACTAAATTTGGTATGTAGTGACATCTTATAGTCCTCTACCAAGTTTGCTCAAATTATGTCCCTGGGGTCAAGTTTGACCCTGCCCCGAAGGTCATTAAATTGAACATATGTTTATATAAGGCCTATTGTGGGAAAACTTTTAAAATCTCCTTGTCTATATCCGTATGGCATAGGGCGACCAAATTTGGTATGTAGTGACATGTAATAGTTCTCTTCTTAGTTTGTTCAAATTATGCCCCTGGGGTCAAATTTGAAACTACCTCGGGGATCACAAAATTGAATATATGCTTGTAAAGGGCTTATTTTGTGAAAACTTAAAAAATCTTTCTGTCCATAAACATTGGGACTAGGGCTACCAAATTTGGTACGTAGTGACATCTTATAGTTCTCTACGAAGTTTGCTAAAATTATGCCCCTGGGGTCAAATTTGACCCTGCCCTGGGGGTCACAAATTTGAACATACGCTTATATGGAGTCTATTTTGTGATACCTTTAAAAATCTCTTGTCCATAATCATTGGGCCTAGGGCTACCAAATTTGGTATGTAGTGAAATCTTATAGTTCTCTACCACGTTTGTTCAAATTATGCCCCTGGGGTTAAATTTGACCCTGCCCCGGGGGATCACAAAATTGAACATATGCTTATATAAGGCTTATTTTGTGAAAACTTCAAAAAATCTCTTGTCCTATCCATCCGGCCTAGGGCTATTAAATTTGGTATGTAGTGACATCTTATAGTCGTCTACCAAATTTGTTCAAATTTTATCCCTGGGGTTAAATTTGAACCTGCCCCGGGGGTCACAAAATTGAAAATATGCTTATACATGTATAATGCCTATTTTGTGAAAACTTAAAAAAAAAAATATTGTCCATAACCGTTAGGCCTAGGGCTACACAATTTTGTATTTAGTGACATTGTATAGTCCTCCACTTAGTTTGTTCATATTATGCCTCAGGAGTCAAATTTGACCCTGCCCTTGGGGCCACAAAATCGATTATATGCTTATATAGTGCCTATTTTGTGAAAACTTTAAAAATCTTCCTGTCCTTAACCATAAGGCATAGGGCTACCAAATTTGGTATGTAGTGACATCTAATAGTTCTCTACCAAGTCTGTTCAAATTATGCCCCTTGGGTCAAATTTGACCCTGCCTGGGGGGTCACAAAACTGAACATACGCTTATATGGGGCCTATTTTGTGAACACTTGACAAATCTACTTGTCCATAACCATTGGGTCTAAGGCTACCAAATTTGGTATGTCGTGACATCTAATAAACCTCTACCAAACTTGTTTAAATAATGCCTCTTTGACTCTGCCCTGGGGGGTCAAACAATTGCATAAACGCTTATAAAGCGCCGATTTTGTAAAATCTTTAAAAATCTTCTTGTCGAAAACCATTCAAACTTTGGCTGCCAAATTTGGTAAGCAGTAACATCTTATAGTCCTCTACCAAGTTTGTTCAAATTATGCCCTTTGGGTCAAATTTTACCCTGACCCGCGAGTCACAAAATTGATCATTATATACGCTTATATCTTGCCTATTTTGTGAAAACTTTAAAAATATTATTGTCCTTAACTCTAAGACCTAGGGCTACCATATTCTGTATGTACATGTAGTGATATATAGTAGTCCTCTACAAAGTTTGCTCAAATATGCCCCTGGGATTAAATTTTATAAAGCCCAGGGGGTCACAAAAGTGTACATGTTCTTAAATAGGGCCTATATTTAAGTATTTGCACATGCAGTGGATATTTGTTTCAGCCTTTTTTCAGCAGTGGAGCGATACAGGGCCATCATGGCCGTCTTGTTGTTCAATCCTCATGAAACTTTGTCAAAATATATGGTTTAATGGTATCTTAGCTGCATTCTAAAATGGTTCCTTTGAAGATTCAAGCAGTCACATTTTTGTCCAATCTTGGTAAAACTATTTAATAACATTATATCTTGGCCAAGTACAAAAGGTTCAGGTTTGTTAAAAAACATGACCGCTGGGGGGGCAGTTTTCCTTAAATGGCTATATTAAAACCTAAGTGATAACACTCTTGGAGTCACATATTTGCTCCAATCATCTTGAAACAAGCTCAGAAGAGGTTTCCCAAATATGCCAAGGTCAAAAAGCGGCCAGATGTCAAAATATTTTACAGCAAAAGTCACTTTCACCTGTGTTTAGCGGTTTTGAGGCAGTCATTTCAAGATGCGAACAAGTTAACACAAAAATTGGACTGCGCTGTTGTCTTGTTCTCTGATGTAATAGTGTCTTTTGGTTTATTAAGGGGATATAGTAATAGTCTCCGTCCGTCTATCCGTCCGTCCTTCCGTCCGAAACTTTGTCCAGATCATAACTCAAAATCTTTTCAATTGATATACGTTAAACGTAAATATAAACAGATGGCAACTAGGAGAAGTGCAGTGACGAAGAAACATAGCTCTATCTACCTTTGTTTTTTAATTATCTCCCTTTATATCATTTCAAAGTAATGTTTTGTCCGAAGCATAACTCTAAATCTACTGAGGGATTTACTTGTAACTTGAAATATAAACATATGGCAAGTATGAGAAGTGCAGTGACTAAATACCATAACTCCATCAACCGTAATGTTTTAATTATCGCACTTTATTAAATTTCAAAGTCAATTTTTGTCCGGAGCATAACTCTAAATCTGCTGAAGGGATTTACGTGAAACTTGAAATGTAAACAGATGGCAAGTAGAAAAGATGCAGTGACTAAGAACAATTAATCTATCTACATTAGTTTTTTAATAATCTCCCTTTATTTAATTTAAAAGTAAAGTTTTGTCCTGAGCATAACTCCAAATCTTGTCAATGGATTTACTTTAAACTTACAATATAAACAGATGGCAACTAGGAGAAGTGCAGTGACCAAGAACTATAACTCTATCTACCTTTGTTTTGAATTCTCCCTTTACTTAATGTTAAAGTATATTTTTGTCCAGAGCATAACTCTAAATCTACTGAAGGGATTTACTTGAAACTTGAAATATAAACAGTTGGCAAGTAGGAGAAGTGCATTGACTACGAAACATAACTATAGCTACCTCAATTTTGTAAATATCTCCCTTTATTTAATTTCAAAGTAAAGTTTTATCCCGCGCATAACTCTTAATCTACTGAAGGGGTTTACTTGAAACAAGAATTATACATTATTATGGCATTATTATGGTAACTAGGACAAGTGCAGTGAACATAAACCATAACTCTATCGGCCGTAGTTTTTGAATTCTCCCTTTATTAAATTTCAAAATAAATTTGTATGCTTTTTGTCACAGATGACTCAGGTGCCATATTATACTCTGTAAAACAATTGGTCTCACTAAAGCAAACACATTTCGGCGGGGATGGCCATAATAACATTGATCTTGTTTGTGTTATTTTAGCATATGATTGCCGTAACGGCCTTATTATTAAATGCCGCATTCTTTGATAACATAAATACTAAGGTGTTAAGAAGTTTTGTTTTAATCGGATGATAACAAGGAAATCTTCAAAATACTTGAATGCATGTTACATGCTGCCGATGCAACCATTTTTGGCCTAGTAGGGATGAAGAAAGTTGAAAATGACAGGGTTTGTCGGCTATTCTCCGTTTGTTTCAGAACGTTGCGGCTGAATACGAAGCAGTATCAACCAATAAGCTGACACGAGACGCACTAATGTACCACAACCAAAAGTTCGGCTACGCGGAAACATTGGTGAAATCATTTGGAATTAATTAAATAAAGACATAGCTTGTTTAATCCATTTTTAATTATCTATATTACATAGTACACATATGTAAACAATAATTGCTCTTTAAATGCTCGCTAATTAGTGATTCACCAAAGAGCGGAATCTTCCAGCAGATCAGTGAGTTATAAACATGATAAAATATGTTGAGATTGTTTTGATTTAGAATGAATTTGTGTTTGTGGTTTGAATCATCGACCCTGTATGTTTTACTTATTTAAGATAAGTTGTGCTGAGTGTGATTGTTTGAATGAAATCATGTTTGTGTACAAAGAAGGATTTCTAAGCCTTTTTTATCTCTGAAAGTGAATGCATGTACTATATTATTAGTCACCAACCATCTAAAAAGTGGTAACCTGGCTTTTGCAGCGACCTGCCCTAAGCACCCAATTCAACCACATCCCTTAATGCTCGGCCAAACCATGCTTTATATTACGTTACAGATGCCCCCTCCCCTAATATTTTTATTATTATTCCCAAAACTTTCACCAGAAATGTTGATGTATTTATTTACATAAACGATTGCATGCTGGGAAATTTGTCGTCTGCTAAAATGTCGCCTGCTGAATTTCTAAAATTAGCATTTTCTTCGATTTTTTTCAAAGCATACTATCAGAATAGCAAACAGTTTGGATCCTGATGAGACGCCACGTTTTGTGGCGTCTCATCTGGATCCAAACTGTTTGCTAAGGCCTTAAAAATTCGGTTCCAGCACTTAATGCAATTCATATAATCAAAACTAGTTATTGTTACCACCGGCACATACGATTTCATTGCTGTTTTCAACGATTTATGTCATGATTTAACCAAAAATATTTCTTGATTGTTTAAGATATATGGGCAATACAGAAAAGACCTGGGCAGTGTTGGTAAATTCCAAGCGAAGCTATTAAAATCTGAAGATAAAAGTGACATCGACAAGAGTGAACCCACGGAGACAAAGAGACTTGTATCATGTTGGTGTAAGTACTTTTATTCTTTTATGTAATTCATTAAATCATCCACACATTAGAAAGACAGTGTAAATTGAATAAAAATTAATGAAAAAATATGTTAATGAGAAACTGGTTACCAGGGACGTGTATTGCATTATTTGTACTTTTTCTTAACATAAAAAGGACAAATTTTTGTCTGGTACATTGCTATGGACATATTTGTTTGGTTTCATGGCTTTAATTTCTTTATATTGATTACATGTGTTCTTCTCTGTAATATTTGAATCGAATAAATACATTTTGCTGAGCAAAATAATGTATTGAAAACGTGTATCGCCAGTCACACTATTTGTACTTGTAAAACGTGTGAAATACGCAACGTGTTTGCATCAATATTCACAATTGTAGGTCTATTAAAATCCAGTGGAATGCTAACATCTTAGATGACAGTTAAATGTATACAGACAAATTATGAGACAGCATCAATAGAATGCTCATGGTCTTGAATATGGCCATCTTGTTCCAACAAAGGAGCTTTAACATCTAAGTCGCCGAAGTGTTTGGTGTAGGCAGTGATCTGACATCATGACCAGTTCAAAATGATCCTTGCCCAATGAAATGGGCTTAATACAAAGCAAGTGCCTTAAGAGTTGTTCCAGATTTGAATGTGCAATCCTGAATTTTGCTCACTTTTGAATCCTGCTCTTTTAAACTGGGAAGCTTAATCAATAATATATTTCATATAAAACAATATGTGTTAAATCATACAGTCTTTCACCATAAATTATGCATACTTACAAACATTGGCTGAGACTTAAACTAGTATGCACAAACAATAACAGCGTACTTGCGAATGTAAAACCATGAAATCTAAAACTGTGCACGGAAATTTTCAAGCAAGGAATTACAACTGAAGAGATTACCGTAAGTTTTCGGACACTAACAAATAATTAGTTTTTTTCGTGCCTGACAATTTAGTTAGAAAACTATTAAAAAATAACAGGTGTCCACAAATTCAGAGACAAACATAAAAGTGTCTGAAAATCATAATAATGTAGAAATAAAAGCAATAAATCAATGTACAATAATTGTATTGTGAATTATTTTAATTGTTCTTCTTTGAAATAAAAACAATTTTACAGCTTTGCTAAATCTTGCTTGCAACACCAAACCAAAAATTAAAAGCACATAATACTCTGCTTTCTTAATAGATCGAAACTGTACAAAATGCTGTTTAGTGAATCCATGGTTTTCTACGGATATACATGGTAATTTACCCAATTGCGCGAATGTAATGGTCAGTTGCACTCAGACATGCATCTACTCAGTTCGGCCCAGTTGCACAAAGCATCATTTGACTCAGTTTGGCCCAGTTTCTCAAAGCACGATTTAGATAATGAAACCGTTTAACTTCATATACTATCTTACAGAATATCGTGTTTTATATAAAAAAAGCTGATTTTAACTCGCGTGTTAACACTAACCGGTCCGTTAAGACGTCATGTGATTTGAGCAACTGGACCCAGATAGAGAATGTACAGAACAGAATTATTTGTTTAATCATATGAAGCTCATCGTCGTTAACATACATAAAAAATAACAGCAAGCGTTGCAGTATACACAAAACACATACCATTTTAAAGAATAGTCAATTTAAATAAACAGGAAATAAACATATTTTGTGAACATGTTTCGTGGGAATGTCACATGGATGAGGTTAATTTATAGTGATCACACAATGTTATATGTGCAGTTTTACAATTGAAGCACAAATTACATAATTCCGACCTTATTTGCTTTGTAAAAACATGTATTATTATTTTACACTACATATACACGTTATTTTACACATGTTAAACTTAACATGGCTAGCTTTCTTAATACAGTTTTTCTCTAACTATTCAAAAGTTTAATAAACTTGAACATATTTGGTCGGATTCTATAATATTTTAAAATTAATGCATTCCTAACACAATTATACCGGTTATACAGACATTTAAGAACAAACTGAGATTTATTACAGATATGGTGTTATGGTCACAAAATACGTATCTCAGTGGTAAAGGGTTAAAAACAAAGTGAAATTCATTACCGATAGGGTGGTCCGGTCCCAAAATACGTGTCTCAGTGGTAAATAGTTAAGAACAAAGTTAAATTCATTACAGATAGGGTAGAACGGTCCTAAAATAGGTATCTCAGTGGTAAAGGGTTAAGAACAAAGTAAAATTCATTACAGATAGGGTGGTACGGTCCCTAAATACGTATCTTAGTAGTAAAGGGTTAAGAACAAAGTTAAATTCATTACATAGGGTGATACGGTCCCAAAATACGTATCTCAGCGGTAAAAGGTTACAAATAAAGTGAAATTCATTACGAATAGGGTGGTACGGTTCCAAAACACGTATCTTAGTGGTGAAGGGTTAAGAACTAAGTTAAATTCATTACAGATCGGGTGGTACGTACCTGGCACTGGGTAGTGAAGAAGGTTGGGGAGGACTGGATATTATTGGCACTGCTTGGGATCATCATGGCCCTTCTCAGCTTTGCCATGGACTACGTCATAGAGAAGTTGCAGGAGGGTGAGTTTGTAGCTTAAACCTATTTATTTCCACTTGATGGCATTAAAAGCAATAGGCTTATGGAAACGCTCTTGAGTTTGTTTTTTGTGAAGGACCAGTACTTGGTGTCTTTTTGAATATCTAAAGAACACTAGCACAATGGGGAATAAACCTGTGACCTCACAGTTACTAGGCAGACATCATTTCCACTATGCCAATGCCAAAGTGAACTATAATTAGTGATATGGATGTCTTTAATGACACATATAAGTCGCGTCATGCCAAAAAAGGTAATTGTAGATCTCGCCCAGCCTCTAAAATGTCTGCCAATAAAACCATGAAATCATGTGGGATTTTTAAGTGGACATCAAAGCTCCTTACCATATTGCACAATTGCGCAGGCTAGGCTGGAGCTAAGCTCACACAATACGGCATAGGACCCATTTTATTATGACGCGGGTTATATAATAGTTGCTTCTTTTGTAATCCCCAGCACAATCATGCACTATAAGATCACACAATACGCATAAATGTCAGATTTGTACGGGGCTTTTAATAGATAAATATTTACTGTAACCAATTTTGCAACTTTATGGCAAAATTCTTCTCATAATGACAATTTTAATACGTTTTTAGTCAAACCAGTCAAACAACTATAAGAATAAGACATGTAATTGGTTTGTGAAGAAACATTATTAGTGTTGGCATTGCCTGTATAATGCATTACGAATGATCATGTTATTGTTTAGTTTCATGATGTACATTGCGATTGATAGAAATGAATGACAGTGAGTTCTTGAAAAAAAGTAAGTGGTTTGTGAAGTAGTTTATGTGGCTTGCAATTCTTTTATGACGCAAAAGGGATATTTTCGGCCTCGCTCCATTTACATTGCGAAAATAACAGCTTACGGTTGTGTTGTAGAGAATTTATATTGGTTTCTCTGGTTTTGAGTGTTTAACAATATCTTGGAATTTCACATAAACGCTTGACCTGATGATACAAGAAAGAGTTTATGTATATGAGCCGCGTTTTTTGACTTGTGCATGTGCGTAAAGAGTTGTTCCAGATTAGCTGATGCAGTCAACACAGGCTAATACGGGAAGACACTTTCCACTTTTATTATATTTTTTTTATTCTCAAGGAAATCTCTTCTTAGCAAAAGTCCTTTTTGGTTGGAAAGTGCCATCCATGATTAGTCTATGTGCACTGCACTATACTAGTATTTGCAGAGCATGGTTCATATATATTTTGTTTAAAGACGAGAAAACATATGTTGTTTTTTTTCAGCAAAGATGCTGCTGTATGAGGAGTTTTCATTCTCAGTGCCTCTGCAGTACGTGGGCTGGGTCTTGTACTCCCTACTGCTCATCATGTTTGCCACTGGCTTCACACACCTCATGTCTCCACAAGCTATTGGTAGGTAACTCTCACCATTTTGGAATTAGTCCATTGTTTTTGTGCTAATAAATTTATTCCAATTGAGAAATACTGTTATTTCAATGTTAATTGTACTCAGATTCATCACATAGAACTTGATGGGAGATGAACTAGATGTTCAGATAATTTTTAGGTCCTATTGGGGAAAAATATAAACTTTTTGTCTATAGGGAATAGTTCTCCTTACCGTACTGTACACAATTTTGAACAAAACACTGTCTGGCAAATCTTTGCTATACTTATTAAACCCTTCCCATGTCAAAGGGGGCAGCTGTATGGGTCGGTTGTACTCTAAATAAGCAATTTTCATCTTTGTTGTACAACACATTACCTGATAAAAATATCCGTGAGTAATTGGTGATTGAGTTATGCCCCTTGAGTTTAGGGATAATATTCTGTTTCACATAAGCCCCCCCCCTCGTCCAGACAATATCTTCCCTGATATTGTTTCCCCTTGTAAAACGGAGGACATGATCTGTCAAACTATTCTCTCCCCTCCACCCATCCACCTGTGTAGCTAATCAAATAATAAACGAAATTAACTTAGAGTGAAACACGATACAGACTTAAACCTGGTAAGCTTATAGTAAAATGTGAAAAGACTCTTGATTGCAGAGAATATTTACTTTAATGCTCCATGCTAAAGACCATGTCATAGTGATTATGGTAGGCAACATTTCTTAACAATATCCTAAGGGCTGCTTAAGAAATATGGTCAAAATGACAGCATTTTTAGATAAATTCATTCCATAATCTCCAAACAATAATTGTGCTTGTATTTAATTAAAGCGTCATAAAAGCCAGTTTACAATATGTGTATGCTTCTCCTACCAGTCTTTGTTTGAAAGGAACCAACTGATATTTTATTGTGTGTGTGTGTTTTTTTCAAACATGTCTCTCATTATGTTTGTCTGTCAAATATGGATATTTTGTCTTTCTTTATCATTTAAGCTTAGTGTTAAAGATTATTGTTTAACAAGTAAGTATTTGTTTCGAAAAATTCAGTTGCACTAAAACACTATTTGTGTTAGGTACCTGTTTTGTTGGGTCCAGTTTCTTAACTTATTGTAATACATAGTCTGTTTTTCTTCAGACCTAAATACAATATTACAAAATATTTGTTACTATCAAACATATGCAAATTATCCGAGCATACCTATTAGCTTACAACAAGTAATTTACATGTATTAAAGAGTTAATAATTAAGTCACAAAAATAAATTGATTAAAAAATTAACAGCTGTTAGCCAAACTGGTGGTTAAAGTATTGAGCAACCAAACCAAGACTGTCAATATAGACTTACATGGCCTAGACTGTCAACATAGACAAACATGGCATAAACTGTCAATATAGACTAGCATGGCCTAGACTGTCAACATAGACAAACATGACCTAGACTTTCAATATAGACTAGCATAACCTAGACTGTCAACATAGACTTACAATGCCTAGACTGTCAACATAGACTAACATGGCCTAGACTGTCAACATAGACTAACATGGCATACAATGTAAACATAGACTAACATGGTATAGAATGTCAACATATACTAACATGGCCTAGTCTTTCAACATAGACTAACATGGCATAAACTGTCAACATATACTAACAAGGCCTAGACTGTCAATATAGCCTAACATGGCCTAGACTGTCAACATAGACAAACATGACCTAGACTTTCAATATAGACTAGCATAGCCTAGACTGTCAACATAGACTTACACTGCCTAGACTGTCAACATAGACTAACATGGCCTAGACTGTCAACATAGACTAACATGGCATACAATGTCAACATAGACTAACATGGTATAGAATGTCAACATATACTAACATGGCCTAGTCTTTCAACATAGACTAACATGGTATAGAATGTCAACATATACTAACATGGCCTAGTCTTTCAACATAGACTAACATGGCATAAACTGTCAACATATACTAACAAGGCCTAGACTGTCAATATAGCCTAACATGGCCTAGACTGTCAACATAGACAAATATGGCCTATACTGTAAATATAGACTAGCTTAGCCTAGACTGTCAACCTAAACTTACAAGGCCTAGACTGTCAATATAGACTAACATGGCCTAGACTGTCAACATAGACAAATATGGCCTAGACTGTAAATATAGACTAGCATAGCCTAGACTGTCAACATAAACTTACAAGGCCTAGACTGTCAATATAGACTAACATGGCCTAGAATGTCAACATAGACTAACAAGGCCTATATGGTTAACATAGACTAACATGGTCAAGACTGTCAATATAGACTAGCATGGCCTAGACTGTCAACATAGACAAACACGGCATACAATGTCAACATAGACTAACATGGTATAGAATGTCAACATATACTAACATGGCCTAGTCTTTCAACATAGACTAACATTCAAAATATGCGTTTTACAGGTTCTGGCATTCCAGAAATGAAGACAATATTGCGAGGCGTTGTGCTCAAGGAATTTCTCACGTTTAGGACTCTTGTCTCGAAAGTTGTGGGCCTTTGTTGTTCGCTTGGGAGCACGCTTCCTTTAGGAAAAGAAGTGAGTGGATTTGTCAGATTTCTTGCAAGAAGTATAATAGGAAAGGAATTTGTAAAGCCACATATACGTTTGATTGTTGTGTGAGATTAAATCATAAAGATGCATTTTATTTCATTAGTTTTTTAACAACGTGTGACAAAGTTTGGACTTGCATTTGTATACCAACGCATATAGGGGTAAAAACATGTGTACATGTAGAAGTTTGACCATGAATTTGCTGTTTGGTCAGACTGTGGTTGATAAATGTTTTAAGTTTGTGAAGCCAACGTTTGCTACATTTTTCAAGCGATTCAATTGTTACTGTAAATATGTCATCCCCATGAAGTGTACATGTGCAAGACAATATTTTTATGCCATCTAATTCATACATTCCTGAGTTATACACCCTTGAACTAGGCCATTGTATGGCCAAAGCATTGCATGCTTTAATTTTGCAAAACAAACTTGTTGGCTTTCATAATATCATTGTAGTTTGGTTGTTAAAGATAGGAGAAGCTCAATCTAGTTTTGACCTTAAGCTAACGTTTTAAATGTACAAATAACAATAATAAAAGTATATAAAAAAGATGACTTCTTCACAACGTTAAGGTTCCCGCCGTCGGAGTCACGCCAAAATCACAACAAAAATTCTTCAATGCAGTGATCCACCCTGTTTGAAAAATGTGCTCTCGATCTTACCCAGCAGCCTTGCTGCTGGTTGCTATTCCTGGGATAAAGCAGCGCATGATATTTTAGAATATTCGTGGTTATGGTCTAATGTACCAAGATATCTAATGGAAACAAACCTTATTCCCTTTATGGTGTTTGTTAGAGTTTGACCTAAGTAAGCATGATTATTAAAGATGAGCTGATGCTATTTTCAGGGACCGTTTGTACATGTCGCTAGCATTGTCGCCAATCTGCTTGGAAAGTTGACTTCATTTAAAGCTGTTTATGAGGTAAGTGTGATGCGTTTGAATTCTTCCCTGCAAATGCCGTTTCATGGAGGTAAATAGGAGTCAAAGCATTGTTTTTTTTAGCTAAACTGAGCACAATTTGCTCATGGTGAGCTTTGTGATTGCCTTTTGTCGGTCGTGCCTCGTGCGTTGGGCGGCGTCAACAATTGCCTGGTTAACACTCTAGAGGCAACATTAAACTTCCGATCGAAAATGTTTGAAAACTAGTTCTTGTTGGTTAAACAACAAGGCCGCCTAGGGGCGGGGCATTTTTTCTTATATATTTCCTCAATCTCATTATTTGACTGAATCATCCTGTTATATGACTGAATCTTCCTGTTATATGATCGACTCGTCTCATTATTTGAATGACAAACTGATCACCATGGTTGCAGAATGAGTCTCGCAGGACGGAGATGCTGGCAGCTGCATGTGCTGTAGGTGTGGCTTGCACATTTGTCGCACCCATTGGAGGTCAGTTTGATAGATTATCATTTCTCGGCAAATAATTTATTAATCAGGAATAATGCAAAAAAAATATTGTTATGCGTCCGGTATGGTGGCATAAAGCTGGCGCACTGTTGGCGCATTTGTCCGTTCGCCCATAATTCCGTTTTTGGAGTTTTTTTCCTAAAGACTTTCATATGTTTACCTGATGTTTGTTGTGTGAGTTTACCTGCATGTCTTAAAGCTCTAGTTCGAGATAGCCATGTGGTCCACATATATAATACAATCCCTCCAAACATTGATCCAAACAAAATTGTCACGGATTTTGATTATTTGAACATTTAAATACATTATTATTAAATAAGTATTACCTTTATCATCATGTCAATTTCAGGAGTATTATTTAGTATTGAAGTAACAGCGACATATTTTGCTGTTCGTAACTATTGGAGAGGGTTTTTCGGAGCTGTTTGTGGGGCCGTTGTCTTCCGGTTGCTAGCTTTCGGGTTTAAAAATACAGGTAGGTGGAGTGCATTTTATTCTCAATAGCTTTGGTGTTCAAATATACACAAACGTGAAAATAGAACATTTTACCGCTTAACACTCTGTTTGAAATGTGGTTGGTAAAAAAGAAACTATCAAACATATAGAATCTGACACTATTAAATGTTGTCTTGTCATATCATATTATGTTAAAATGTTGTTAGTAAGACAGCATTTGGTTTAGCTAACTGACATATTTTTTCGACAAATATAATGCATAATGTAATGAAATAACCCGTTTTATCAGATCCTTTTAAATTAGCAAAGAAAATTAATATTTACGTTCATGTCATGATAAAACCGGACAGCTGTTTACATTTTGTGACGTTACTAGACATGGCAACCTCATATCCTGAAAGAACCAAAATACCCCGAAAATTTACACAAAATGGCAACCTCAGCCAAAATAGGGCGGGAATTTAATACTTCCATCAGTCTAAATAAAAAATGTTTGAAAATTAAAAAACAAACATAATTGCTTATGTTTTTATTTTTGTCATTTCAGAAACGTTAACTGCTATGTTTCAAACATCATTAAAAACAGACTTCCCATTCGACCCTGTGGAGTTATTAGCATTTTCATTTGTTGGGTAATTATTTTTTTTAAACAAATATGCGCTTTCAAGTTGCTTAGACAGTATATCTTAATAATTTTATATTGCTTATTTTCTGATATTGTTTAATAACACAAAGTAATCAGATATATAAGGCAGTTATGTATAAAATATTTTTGCTAAATGATGTTCAGTTACCATTTCTGCAGATAAATATTAAATGCGGAAGTAAATTTATATATATATTTAATAAATTATCACACATGTTTTTCCTTTAAACAGTGTTTCGTACTATTGTTTGGTGTGTAGGTATTATTACATGCCATCATACATAGTATGTATGTACTTGCATAGATTTATATGATATAAACATAATTGTTTGTTACATGCTTTTTCAGTATAGCTTGTGGCTTTATTGGGGCATTGTTCATATTGTGCCACAGGAAAATCGTACTGTTTACAAGGAAACATAAACAAATGTCGGCATTTTTGCAGAAAAAGTAAGTGATCAGACTTATTGGTTTTATAATATATACTACCAGTAGGTATTCAACATGTTTAAAATAATAAGGATGTTCATTTTGATACACATATGTTTAACAAACCTTCATAATAAAGTTAGATATTTCAATTGAAGCAGAATCCTGCTTTTTGATGCAAGCATTTTGTAATTTCTCACTCATGACTTTAGCAAATTATCTGTCTAGCATAATCGTGATGCAAATGTTACCAGAACGATTAATAAATAATATCTTTTATATAATACAAATTGTGTTAAAGAGCATAATATTTGGCGAGAATGAATAATAAGAAATATTTTCAGTCAATTCAACTAGGATACACAGACAAAATAACTGTGTATTCTGACCCTTTAAATTACATCTGCCCCTTTAAAGTTTCAACCAGGTGGGTCATTTGACTCCTGGTATCCAAAAGATATTCAATTCCCTGAGCCTTAGTGCATATGAAAATGACACAGGAAGGCATTACTATACATGTTTTATTTCCTCTGATTTCAGCGGTGGTATCTACTAAGGATTGGCAGCATATACTTGTTATTCAACTCAATTTCAGTATTTTATCTTTGTTTAACAGGGGTCATGTCTATACTCTCATATAAGCCCTATTACCTGCCAAGAGATCATCTCTCTACTCATCATAAATGATTTGTGTGTGTGTTGTCTAATTTCAGCCGATTTATATACCCAGAGATCATCACTCTGTTCACTGATTTCAGTCGCTTTATCTAGTCAGGGATTATCACTCTGTTCTCAGATTTCAGCCGCTGTATCGACCAAGGGATCATCACTCTGTTCTCTGATTTCAGCCGCTTTATCTTCCCAGGGATCATCATTATGTTCTCTGATTTTAGCCGCGTTATCTACCCAGGAATCATCACTATGATTTCTGATTTCAGCCGCTTTATGTATCCAGGGATCATCACTTTGTTCTCCGATTTCAGCCGCTTTATTTACCCAGTGATCATAACTCTGTCCTCTGACTCAGCCGCTTTATATACCATAGGGTCATCACTCTGTTCTCTGATTTCAGCCGCTTTATTTACCCAGCTTATCACTATGTTCTCTGATTTCAGCCTCTTTATATACACATGGATCATCACTCTGTTATCTGATTTCAGCCACTTTATCTATCCAGGGATCAACACTCTGTTCTCTAACTTAAGCCACTTTACCTACCCAGGGATCATCACTCAGTTCTCTGTTCTCTGATTTCAGCCGCTTTATCTACCCAGGGATCATCTCTCTGTTCTCTGATTTCAGCCGCTTTATTTACCCAGGGATCATCATTCTGTTCTTTGATTTCAGCCGCTTTATCTACCCAGGGATCATCACTCTTGTTGTCGTGTCCTGTACATTCCCTCCAGGCCTTGGCCAGTTCTTTGCTTCTATGGTGAGTTGTAGAGTAATTTTCTGACCAAAGGAGGTATTACCAGTTGTACTTATCTGTCCATACGTCAGTGTGCCCCAAAGCTTGTGCTTTATACTTCTTTTAGCAATGTTATTGACCTAAATGACAGTTTAACAATTGAACAACCTTAATGTGTAGATGATTTTAATATCGTATGTCTGTAATGACATGATATGATTGTAACAACAGGAATGTCTTATGTCACGAGGTATGACTGAATGATTGGATTTAAAACAAAATTCAATTATAGTATTTATACAACTTCGTGAAGCTGATGTTTATGAAAGGAAATTTGACTGCTTTTAGTTTTGGATTTAATATGGTTAGATGTATTTTTGTCCACTGTTGGAAAAAAAGAGTATTTGCCTGTGCACAAACCTGTGGTTTCGGGAAATCATTTTATGTGATACAATTCCAGTTACTAATGGTTTACAATGCTCAATCATCATACTGATTTAAAAAATTGCCATTCAAAATGTAAAATTAGTTTTGCTTGACCACTTAACATTGATCTAAGAAGAAACAATTATGTTATTGCATTTTCAGAGTTGAATTGTTGCCAAACCTATTTTTCATGTTTGTGTATGTTAGAAAAGAAGAAAACAGTAGGAACTCCTCATTGTCTTTTGCAGCTTACCCACAAAAAGGCTTTAAATGAGTTGTTCAGCAACATTACGTGGACAGAGAACCAGCCAAACAGTCTAAAGGACGAGACCGTGCTAGGCCACTGGAACCACCCTTCCACCAACATCTACGTCACCTTGGTCTTGTTCATCATCAATAATGTAAGAATTATGTATCTCTGCTACACTTGTCGTATGAGAAGTTATCAATAGAAGACTTTATAAAAGAGGAAGAATTCTTGATAATTAATGTAAGAATTCATTATTAATAATGGAACAATATATTATTAATAATTGAAGACTATATAATCAATAATAGAATAATTACTTAATAATAATAATAATATAATATTCAATATATATGATACACTGGTCTAATGCATTATCAATTACGTAAGACTTCAATATGTATTTTATACTAGTGTTATTCATCATCAATAATGTAAAAAATCAATATTTATATTAAACAAGTCTTATTTATGATCACAAATTTAACAATTCAATCTATCTTTTTTTATAATACTGATCTTATGCATTTTCTATTATGGAAGCAATTTATATTTGTGATACACTGGTATTATGCATTATCAATCATGGAATAATTCAATATCAATGTTTCTTTGGTCTTATTGATTATCAATTATTAAAGAATTCAATATCAATGATGCATTGTCTGTATGATTTTACTATAATTGAACAGTCCAATGTCAATAATCGCATTCTTGACTTGTATGTTACCTGGTCTTATGCATTTTCTATAATGGCCAAATCCTGTATCAATAATGTCAGAATTCAATATCTTCGTTACAGAGCTCCTGTGCATTATCAATCATGGAAAAATCACTGGTCTTATGCATTTCTATTAATGACGATTTTATCGTCGATAGTATAAAAATTATGTAAATATGTTACTTTTGTCTTTTGCATCATCTTCATGTATGATGGAGTATATCATAACCAATAATTTAATATTTTTATGCATATATGTCACACAGGTCTTTTGCAGTTATGCATTTTATATGATCTAAGAATTCAATAACTATAAAACACTGGTTATATGAGTTTTCTATTACCTCAAAATTCAATCTATTTTACACTTATCCTGTTCATTTTCTAGATTGCCAGTAATTCATTAGCAATTATGTAAAAATTCAATTACCTATGTTTCACGGGTGTTATGTATTTTTAGGAAGAATTCATTACTAAGAATGTTACATTTCTATGTGCAGTATATTTTACACTGGTATAATTCATTTTCCATAATGAAATAATTTACTGATAATAATGTTAGATTCATCTACATGTATGCCACTTTATCGTTATGCATTAAAAAAGCTGTTGGGTTTTAAGTTTAGTTTAGTTTTGGCAAAGTTTTGCTTCTGGTTTAAACATAATTATATAAACTAAATATAGAAGTTTGGACTTCCATCGAATGGGAAAGGTTAAAAAGTCATCTTATGAAAAATCCAAATCCGAATTCCTGTGTTGAGTTTACAATCAAAACTGTTGACGATGTAATAACTGTGTTATGATTTAATGGAAAGCATTCAGCATTTCATTTGTCTACTGGGTCATACTTGCTTCAAGAAGCTTGTGTTTTTAATTCCCTTTGAACAACTAGGGTTATTGTGCTTAAAAGTGTACAGTTTAATACCTTATGGTGTGAAATAAAGGAGTTTTAGCTGCAAGATTTTTAGCATGTGCATATAATATGCAATATAGTCCCAACATTTTGTGTTGCAGCTTTTCTTTAAATCCATATTAATTAAGTTCAATGTTTTAGATGATGAAAAGAGTTTAAGTCCTCAATAAACTTTAAGTTTAAGTCCTCAATAAATAATGGTTGAATCTGGCTCAAAGTTTTTCAGTAAAACGCCCTTAATGTGCAGATGCTGGTAAAGAAAGGGAAAGTGGCTGTGAAGTATTGCTTTTTGTCAGTTTTCTACTGTTACAGATAAAAGTGTTGTTTTTTTTTTGTGCAAACATGTTTTGTGGTGGAATCAATGTTGGTTACACATTTTAAGTAAATACTTTATGCGTGCTAGTTTTAATGAAGGAATCTTACAACTGTTGCTTTCCCCAGTTAAATTGACGCTGTACTCTTAATAATTCTTCTATTACATGGGTATGGGACATATTCCCAAAAATGTTGAAAGAATCCCAACAAAATCAGTTATGTCTTGCTTCAATATCAGAAGAGTTAGATTTTTTCCTAATCTTTATGTAAATTAAAGATCTTTTTAATCGCACATGTATTGTTTTGTTTGACAATCATACATTTTTCCATTTGAATAGTTGTTTTATGCCTGTCATAAATGTGTTAACAAATTGATGAGTTTTGTTTCAGTTTTGGATGGCTGCTATTTGCAATACCTTACCCATCCCTGCTGGGGTATTTGTGCCTGTATTTACTATAGGTATGTTGGAAATAGCAAAAGTAAATTGTACATTTCGTCACTTTATCAATTATGGTATGTTGTTTTAATAGTTGATGTCGCAGGTACATATTTTATTTCGTTTTTACTATTTGTGGTGTTGTCATATATGAAATTACATGATAACAAATTGTCTTGTTTGTCTTATTTACTATAGGTATGTTGCTTATTGTTTATGTATAAAATTTATCAATACAGTAAATTACTCAGTGTGGTAGCATGAAGACATATACTGTGCATTTGTGTTCATATTTTTATGTGCTAATATTATAAGCTCTATGTTGCTAATGTTGATTTTACAGGATACTAAGTATTGTGGATGGTGTGTCTGTACTCACCACAGGTATGTGTGTTCTCAATGTTATAACAGGATAACTCACATGGTACATGTTGTGTCTGTATTTGCTAATATCTATGTATTGTTATAATTGTTGATGTATCAGGATTACTAACGTGATGCATTTTTGCCAGTATGAAATATAGGTATATTGGTTATCTTTGTTCAAGCATGGTAACTATTATGGTTCATTATATGCGTGTTTTTACTATAGATATGTTTGTAAATGTAGAAGTAAAAGGATAACTTGTATGATTGATTGTCTGCCTGTATTTGCTATATGTATGTTGGTATAAATGATGTAACAGGATAAGCATCATGGTGCATTCTTTGCCTGTATTTAGTATAGGTATTTTGGTAATCAATGATGGGACATGACATCTAAATAGCTTTATTTTTTATCTGCATTTCACGGTAGTATAGGTATGTTGTTTATGTTGTTTATAATATAAAGAACAGATTAACGAATATGATTAATTTTGTATCTGTATTTAGTAGAGTTATGTTGGTTGAACTGATGTAACAGGATAACTTATATTGTGGATCCTGTGCTTCTATTTACTAGAGGTATGATGGTTATCATTGATGAATTGTATAACTTATATGATATGTTTTTATCCCCCACACAAGGCGGAGGGATATATAATTGGCTTTGTCCGTCCGTCAGTCTGTCACAAAACCTTTTAGGGTAGTATCTAAGAAACTATATATCAGATATCAACATGAAACAAGAACCATAACCCTACAATTTCTTGCGTTTTTTATTTGATGTAACTTTTCAGGGCTACATCCCAGATACCATGCAACACTTCAACGTGATACTTATTGATACTTATTGATATTAATGCTATAACCCTTAACATTATTTAAACAGAGTTAGTGCAGTTTGTTGTGTTTGAATGATTGAACTTTTTAAGGCTATATCTAAGATATGATACAACCTTCAACATAAAACTTCATGGGTGTGCAGAAATCAATGTGAATAAATGGCATGCACACAAATCATAACCCTTCTCTTTTTTCACAGAGAGTTATTGCCCTTTGTTGTTTTTGTATGAGGGGACGTGTTAAGTGTATGGCTCGGATACGCTTCAAGATTTTAACATAATTCTCAATGGGTGTATAGAAATCAATGAGAAGTGCAATGCATAAAACAATTACCCTTTATGTTTTATGATTATATCCTAGATCAAGGGATTTGCATCCATCCATAAACAAAGTTTATTTGGCGGGAAATATAAATCCAACGAATTTGGATGTTATGTTTGTATTTCATCTCCTTATTTTTGTAATCGTTGATGTAACAGTATAACTAATATAATTCTTGTTGTGCCTCTATATACTATAAGTGTGTTGGTCATCGTTGATGAAACATGATAACGAATATGGTTCATTGTGTGTCTATATTTACTATATGTCTACTGGTAATTACTTATGTAACCGGATCACTAACAGAGTTGACTTTATAGTTATGTTGAGCATCATTGATGTTACAGGATGAGTGATGTGGCACATTTTGTATCTGTATGTTCTATTGGTATGTTTGTAGTCAATGATATAACAGGATAAGTAATATGGTGGATTTTTTGCTATTTTCCTATTGTGTTTAGTATAGGTATGTCACAATAATGATAGTCTTTAGTATAGGTATGTCACAACAATGATAGTCTGACTCTTTTCAGCTCATTTTCTTGTTTTCACTGAAACTGTTCAACATATTAGTTGTTGAACTAATATGTGTAAAATTTAAAATAATTGAACTGGGGTAGAGGATTGCAGTTGTTTATAGATTTGCATTGTTATGTGTGATGTCAGTCTTTTTCCTGGCATATTTACGGGTTCGTTTAACGGACCTATTCTCAATCCGAATTTGAAAAAAAAATACCAACAACATTTTTTTTAAGTGTCTAGTGATTGTAGTTTATATTATATCAATTTTAGTTCAATTAAATGAAACAAATTAATACTGTTACGTATTTGATTTTATTCTTTTAAGTTGAATTATTATAAAGAGTTATATTAAATTAGTTTTTCTTAAATTAGTGGACTTTTTGCGCAACAAATAATAATCCCAAAATGGACAGGAAAAGGATTGGATGTCATCAATTGATAACATTGCAGGGTGACTGATATGTCCATCTTCTGGCAAGTTTATGTTGGGGAGCTATCTTATATTCAGATTATTTCACATTATCAAACACGGTTTTATATTCATGATTTTAGAAACTGTTTCTCCTAGTTTGCAACAAATTATTAGACATGTAGTTTTGTTTCCCCATTCTACTACTTCATTTGTGTATTAACAAACTTATTTGAAATGTATAAATTAGCTAGCCTATTATTTGGTTTTGTTATCTACTATAAATACAGTTTTTACTTACACTTGTCAGGTGCTGCTTTCGGGCGCTTGGTGGGTGAGTGCATGGCAGCTTGGTTTCCAAATGGGGTTAAAACAGGGGACACTATACAGAAGATAATACCTGGAGGCTATGCAGTCGTCGGTAGGTAGAGACATTTTAATGATGGAAATCACTGCTGGCTAACATTGTTCACATGCGCCCAGTTTTGTTGTTGTAATAAGACAAGACTTTGATGAAATGAGACGCGCTCTGAGAAATGTTTTTTATGCATTTGGGTAATATGTTGTCCCAGTTTAGCCTGTGCATGCAGTACAGGCTTATCAGGGATGACACTTTCCGCTTGAATTATATATTTCGGTAAAAGAAAATCGCTTCTTAGCAAACATCTGATATGTGTGGACTGCACAGGCTAATCTGGGATGACACTTCACACGTGCATTAAGCCCACTTAAGTGCGACTCAAATGTGTTCCCCTCGTTGCTGGGCATGCCAAAGTTAATTGTATCGACCTTCTTAGTTTCCAATGTACATAAATATTTATAATGGGTACTTTATCAAAATCTACGTATGTATGGTATGAACACATAGAAATACCAAGAACAGGAATATGTTTGGATTTCAATGGAGAAGGATTGCAATGAAGAACAACATAGTTATGTTAAATAATGAAATAGACACTTGAATGTTTGGAAAACAAATCTTAAAGAAGAATCTTCCTTTATATCCACAACTCTCTGCAACTATCGAAAGAGGAAGATAAATTGTGCATTTATGAATACCTTGATTTGCATTGTTTTGCATATCTAATGAAATTGTGTTTGTAATTGATACTTACCATGTTCAATATGGGTTCTAGTCAATATATGACTGGATCTGTAGGTACTGTGTCATTTTCGGGTATTGTCACTCGTATCATATCCACAGCTGAGAAAGTATATGTCTGTATATTACTGTGTGTACATCTAGGTGCTGCCGCATTGTCTGGTAGTGTCACTCGTACCATATCTACAGCTGTGATAGTGTTTGAGGTTACTGGGCAGATCTCTCACGTGCTGCCTGCTGTCGTGAGTATTTTATGTATTTAAGATTTGTACATTTTTCATTAATGTCTCGGTTGTATTTTAAGGAACACTTTTTTCTTAAAAACAACAACATCAGTTGTGATTGGTTCACCAATCATGTTATACATACTGAGGGAACGTATAATTCATGTATATAACACATTTGCTGTGGAATGAAAACCAAAATCGGAATAAAATATTTCATTTCTCACTATTTCAAATATTTCTTAAAAAATAACTGCATTTTACTATATTTTCAAATATAACAAAGTGAATGACTATGCATGCACTTAAACTTTTGTAAACAATCAACAATAAACATTTTGTAACAATCGTCTATATTTTTGTTAATGTGTTAGGGTTGTTTATAAATATGTTGACAATGTTTTGATCTATGAAGCAAGTAACTGGTAATATATTCGGAACGATTCTTTGAGTTTGCGATGACACTTGTTTATTAAATGAAAATAAGTTAAAATGAAAAATGTTTACCATTCAAAGTAAACATTTATTGAACTTTCATTTACAATCGTTCATGTTTATGCAAAATGTGAAAAGCAGTATGCCTCAATAACATAAGGCTGTATAAACACAAATTGCACTGTTTCAGGTTACCTGTTATATAAATACAATTACTTACATGCATTCTGAGATAAGTGTAGAATGCTTTGGTGGATAAATACATTTATGTTCACTGATTTAAATTAACTAATACAGGTTTTGGAATTTAACCTGAAATAATACATATGAAATAATATATATATATATGAGTCGTGCTCTGTGTAAAAAGGGTTTAATGCATGTGCAGTCCACACAGGCTTATCATGGACGACACTTTCCGCTTTTATAATATTGTCTGTTTAAAGAATGTCTCTTCTTAGCAAAAATCCAGTTTAGGCAGAAAGAGTAATCCCTGGTTAGCCTGTGCAAAATGGGCAGTATTATCTGGAACTACACTTTACACATATATATATATATAAATTTTATAAAACTAAACATAAACACATAAAACACATTATAATGTATTGATGCATTTCTCCTCTATTTCAGATTGCAGTGTTGCTTTCGAATGCAGTGGCCAACTTCTTCCAGCCATCTTTTTTTGACAGTATTATTAACTTGAAACGATTGCCGTACTTGCCAGATATTGCGTCAGCAGGGTAAACATAAATTATCATCGAAATAAAACATAAAACCCAAACCAAGAGACAGTTTTTGAACCCTAGAAAAACAGCCACTTAGTTGTTATAGTTAATGGGGAACTTGTGTATGCCCCCACTAAATGGGAGGCAATAATAGAGTTGGTAATCATGTGACAAACAGGATTGTGACATCCATGCTGAGACAGGTATATCTGTGACATCTTTGCTGAGAAAGGTATTGTTCGCCGTTTTATATCCTTCGTTACTTGAATGAATTGTTTAAATGCCACTCAATGTCAAGCCATATCAACAATAAAGTGAAAAGCGTTCAACTAGTATTAATATTCGCTCGTTATCTCGATTTCATTCGCTGCGAATTCACTTAGCAAAAGCTGTAATTTTTTAACCCGCCAGGCAATTTCGCAGCTAGTAAAGAACAGTTGTAGGGCGATTATAAACAGGATATACATGCTTTCTGTCGGATATGGATGGAAAGTGAGCGGCATTTTAACAATAAATAGAATCAATAAAAGAGAGAAACATGCCTGAAACGGCATGGACATCGCTATTGTGTGTGTCATGTTATTACCCTCTCTGTTTATGCGCAGATTATTAAGATAGAAAATCATATTTATAGTCACAATTTTTTAGCTCAACTGAACTCAGTATGGGCGCGGCGAGGTTTTCCTGTCATCTTTTATTATTTGTTTTTGAATGACCGTTTCTCTATCGTCAACAATAAACTTATTAAAAACTCTAGTTGCAACATTTGTTTCCATTGATGTTTGATTTATCAGTTATGATGATACAAAAATCCAAACTACGACTTTGTTTGTGATGCAAGTATCAAATATATATAATAACAACAAAACACGAGGATTCATTTCAATATGTTTAAGCTAACCTGGGCACAATCTGCTTATGGTGAGCTTTTTTGATCGCTTTTTGATTGTCGGCGTTCGTGCGTCGTGAACATGTAAATTGCTAACAACCTAGACGCCACAATTATTGTCCAATCTTCATGACGCTTGGTCAGAACACGTGTCCCAATGATATCTTAGACCATTCGAAAATGGTTTGGTAAGTTAATTAACTTTGCTGCCAGGGAGTTTTCCAGCTTTCTGTTTATGGCTGTTATAATAAAATCTGGTGACCACTCTAGAAGTCACATTTATTTCCAATCTCCATGAAACTCAGAACATTCGTTATAAAGATATATTGGATTAGTTTCAAAATGGTTCTGGTCTGTAAAAAACATGACAGCCAGGGACGGGCATTTTTCCTTATATGACGATAGTTGACGCTTTATTAGCCACATTTATTGGCCAATCTTCATGAAACTTGGTAAGAACATTTATCCCAATAAAATCAGAGCTGATATTTAAAATGGGTCATGTGAGCTAAAAAACTGGGTCACTAAATCAAATAAAATGCAACATAATAATATTTCAAAATAATCTAGTTTGTTTGGATCTCAGGTGTGCGCCTTATGACCAATGGTCCCCTCTTGTTATATATTTATAATTGAATTTGAAAAGGGATTTAACTGATACAGGTAATGATGACAAAATTGTCACAAACACAGTTTCTGCTATAAGCTGAGATAAAATAGAGAGCATTTCATTTCCATCCGAAAGTTTGATTATTTTTTATCATTATGATTGCGCTATTTCAGCTCGTGGAGTGTGTACGTGGAAGACATAATGGTGTCCCAGGTCAGCTGTATCTACTTCGTTTCCACTTTCAAGGAGCTAAAAGAGATGCTGGAGACATCCAAACACCGCACCTACCCTTTAGTGGACTCTCCAGGTATGACTGTTGGTTTTAATGCTGTACTTGTGGACTCTTTAGGTATGACTGTTGGTTTTAATGCTGTACTTGTGGACTCTTTAGGTATGATTGTTGGTTTCAGTGCTGTGCTTGTGGACTACTAGGTATGACTGTTTGTTTCAGTGCTTTACTTGTGGATTCTTAAGATATGGCTGTTTGTTTCAGTACTCTACTTGTTGACTCTTAAGACATGGCTGTTGGTTTCAGTGCTGTACTTGTGGAGTCTCCAGCTAAAACTGTTTGTTTCAGTGCTTTATTTGTGGACTCTCCAGGTATGGTTGTTGGTTTCAGTGCTCTACTTATGGACTCCGCATATATGGTTGTTGGTTTCAGTGCTGTACTTGTGGAGTCTCCAGCTATAACTGTTTGTTTCAGTGCCCTACTTGTGGACTCTTTAGGTATGGCTGATGGTTTCAGTGCTCTACTTGTGGAGTCTCCAGCTATAACTGTTTGTTTCAGTGCTTTACGTGTTGACTCTCCATGTATGGCTGTTAGTTTCAGTGCTCTACTTGTGGACTCTTCATATATGGCTGTTGGTTTTAGTGCTGTACTTGTGGAGTCTCCGGCTATAACTGTTTGTTTCAGTGCTTTACTTGTAGACTCTCCAGGCATGGCTGTTGGTTTCATTGCTCTACTTGTTGACTTTCTATATATGGCTGTTGGTTTTAGTGCTGTACTTGTCGAGTCTCCAGGTATGACTGTTTGTTTCAGTGCTTTACTTGTGGACTCTCCAGGTATGGCTGTTGGTTTCAGTGCTCTACTTGTGGACTTTCCAGGTATGACTGTTGGTTTCAGTGCTCTACTTGTAGACTCTCCTTGTATAACTGTTGGTTTCAGTGCTTTACTTGTGGACTCGCCAGGTATGAATGTTTGTGTCAGTGCTCTACCTCTGGGATCTCCAGGTATGACTGTTGGTTTCAGTGATCTACTTGTGGACTCTTCAGATATGACTGTTAGGGTCAGTGCTCTACTTGTGGTCTCTCAAGTTATTACTGTTGGTTTAAGTGCTCTACTGGTGGACTCTCCAGTTATGACTGTTGGTTTCAATGCTCTACTTGTGGACTCTCTAGGTATGACTGTTGGTTTCAGTGCTCTAATTTGGGACTCTCCCGTTATGACCGTTGGTTTCAGTGCTGTACTTGTGGACTCTCCAGCTATAACTGTTTGTTTCAGTGCTCTACTGGTGGACTCTCCAGTTTTGACCGTTGGTTTCAGTGCTGATCTTGTGGGAGTCTCCAGTTATAACTGTTTGTTTCAGTGCTCTAGTTATGGATTCTCCAGGTATGGCTGTTGGTTTCAGTGCTCTCTTTGATGACTTTCCAGTTATGACTGTTGATTTCAGAGCTCTATGTGTGTACTCTCCTGCTATGATTGTTGTTTTCAGTACTCTACATGTGGCATTTCAATTTATGACTGTTGGTTTCAGTGCTCTTCTTGTGGATTAATCAGAAATTACTGTTGGTTGTAGTGCTCTACTTGTTGACTCTCCAGGGGTGAATCTTGGTTTAAGTGCTATACTTGTGGACTCGCCAGGTATGACTGTTGGTTTCAGTGCTGTTCTTGTGGACTCGCCAGGTAAGACTCTTCTTAGTTTCAGTGATCTACTTATGGACTCGCCAGGTATGACTGTTGGTTTCAGTGCTTTACTTTTGGACTCTCCAGGTATGACTGTACTGTTGGTTTCATTGCCCTACTTGTGAAATCTCCACGTGTGACTGTTGGTTTTAGTGCTGTACTTGTGGACAACCAGGTTGGACTGTTGATTTCAGTGCTCTACTTGTTGACTTTCAAGGTATGACCGTTGGTGTCAGTGCTCTTCTTGTGGACTTCTCAGGAATGACTGTTGGTTTACGTGCTCTACTTGTTGACTCTCCAGGTATGAATCTTGATTTCAGTGCTCTATTTGTGAATTCACCAGGTACGACTGTTGGCTTCAGTGCTCTTGTGGACTCGCCAGGAATGACAATTGGTTTCAGTGCTTTGATTTTGGACTCTCCATGTATGACTGTATTGTTTGTTTTAATGCCCTACTTGTGGACCCTCGGGGTATGACTGTTGGTTTCAGTGCTCTACCTGTGGACAAGCCTGGTATGACTCTTGGTGTCAGTGCTCTTTGTGGACTCGCCTGTTATGACTCTTGGTGTCAGTGCTGTACTTGTTGACTCTCAGGTTGTGATTGTTGGTTTCAGTGCTCTACTTGTTGACCCTGCTGTTATGACTGTTTGCTTCAGTGCTCTACTTATGTACTCTCCAGGTATCACCCTTGGTTTCAATGATCTACTTGTGGACTCTCCAGGTATGACTCTTGGTTTCAGTGCTCTATATGTTGACTCTCCAGCTTTGACTGTTGGTTTCATAGCTCTTCTTGTGGACTTTCCAGGTACGACTGTGGGTTTCAGTGCTCTACTTGTGGACTCACAAGGTATTAATCTTGGTTTCAGTGCTCTACGTGTGGACTCGCCAGGTATGACTCTTGGTTTCAGTGCTCTACTTGTGGACCTATCAGTTATGAATGTTTGTGTCAGTGCTCTATTTGTGGACTCTCCAGGTATGACTGTTGGTTTGAGTGCTCTACATTTGGACAACCAGGTATGGCTGTTGGTTTCAGTGCTCTACTTGTGGACTCTCCAGGTATGACTGTTGGTTTCATTGCTCTTCTTTTGGACTTCCAGGTATGACTCTTGGTTTCAGTGCTCTACGTGTGGACTCTTTAATCATGGCTGTTGGTTGCAGTGCCCTACTTGTGGAGTCTACAGATATGGCTGTTGCTTTCAGTGCTGTAGTTTTGGACTCTTTAGGTATGACTGTTGGTTTTAGTGCCGTACTTGTGGACTCTTTAGGTACGACTGTTTGTTTCAGTGCTGTACTTGTGGACTCTCCAGGTATTGCCTTTGCTTTCAGTGCTATACTTGTTTACTCTCCAGGTATGACTGTTGGTTTCAGTGCTGTACTTTTGGACTCTCCAGGTATTGCTGTTGCGTCCAGTGCTGTACTTGTTGACTCACCAGGTATGACTGTTGGTTTCAGTGCTGTACTTGTGGACTCTCGATGTATGGCTGTTGGTTTCAGTGCTGTACTTGTTGACTCTCCAGGTATGGCTGTTGGTTTCAGTGCTGTACTTGTGGACTCTCGATGTATGGCTGTTGGTTTCAGTGCTGTACTTGTTGACTCTCCAGGTATGGCTGTTGGTTTCAGTGCTGTACTTTTGGACTTTCATGTATGACTGTTGGTATCAGTGCTCAACTTGTGGACTCGCAAGGTATGACTGTTGGTGTCAGTGCTCTACTTGTGGACTCTTCAGATATGACTGTTGGTTTCAGTGCTGTACTTGTGGACTCGCCAGGTATAACTGTTAGGTTTAGTGCTTTACTTGTGGACTCTCCAGTTATGACTGTTGGTTTCAGTGCTCTACAATGATGTGCTTTTATTCTTTTTTTTCATTTTACGTTTTCACGGTGCCCATACCACGTGACTTTTTAAGATCTGTGTTGGGAAAGTAAAGCGCGACCCAGTTTGTAATGATGTCTTTTTAAATATTTCACCATTTTAAATAGAAGAAAGTGGAGAGCCCGCTCATTCGTGAGAGTTTTCTATAGCTATCATGATGTGTTTTAACAAATAAGTCTTTTTAGTAAAATGCAACTACGCGTTTGTAATATGAAGTCCCCATACTGATCCGACATTTTACTAACCGTCCAAACGCGCGGTTGCACTTTACTGAACAAATACTTATTTGTTTAAAAAGATCATGATACCTATAGAAAACTCTTACCAAAGAGCGGGCTCTCCACTTTATCCCATTAAAAAAGGTGAAATATTTCAAAAGAGATCCTTACATTTGTTAACTGGGTCGTTCTTAATTCTCCCAACACAGATCCGAAAACGTCACGTGGTATAGGCACCGTGGTTCTGTTACGTTAATAAAAAGTGTTTTAATACACTGTTGGTTTATTTTTATTTATGTGGAAAGCCTGTGGTTCAGCTAGCCCTTTACATATTCCTTTTACACCTACCATATTGTTGATTCTCCAATAATGGGTTTGACTAAACTGACTACACAGGCTTATCAGGGACGAAACTTTTCGCCTAAGCTGTAGTTTTGCTTATCAAATACTTTCATTAAAGAAAAATAATAAAAGCGTAATCGTCCCTGATTAGCCTGTGCAGACTGCACAGTCTTATCTGGGACGGCACTTTACGCGCATAAATTAATCCCCTTTTTCACAGAGCGATGCTCATATATGAAACTCCTTACCCCAGATTCAATGATCCTGCTTGGATCGGTGAAGAGGTTTGAACTGGAGCGGTTGCTCTGGGTACACCTCAGTCAGGATCAGAAGGTGTTCCTGCTAGACAATGAAGACGAGGAGATGAATTCCATCCGCTCCACGCCTGGCTCTTTCAGGACACGCACACCACCCCCTAGGTGAAAACATTATGTGTTATTGTTTTCAACGAAAATATTGAAATCATACCCCATTCTGGTGAACATTAAAGACATTTAATAATGAAATTAAAGTAAAAATTGTTGATCGGGAACAGTATCCATCAATATTTTTAACTGCATTGGCATTCACCTCACAGAGTTGTTGAATAAATAATTGAAATAACACAATTACTTGGATTCAGACTTTATTTTACAAAGATTTGTAAACAATCATATATTTAACTGTTGTGTAATCCGGTTAGGATTGCATTTTATGTTAATGAAAAGCTGCAGAACAAACAAACCTACATTTATTTCTAACTTTTAGGAAATTAGGCAAGAACCTTGCAAGAATGAACTTTTTTTGCAAAAGCAATTGATTTATCAATAATGGTACATTTGTATTTTTGTTACATTAAATGATAATTTTTGCAGGGTAGAGAGTATACCTTCACTCTCTTAGAAAACCGTACTTATTGCATAGGTATTATGTTAAATTTTGTCGAATATTATCAGTCCGAACAGGCTAATCAGGGGCAATAAATTTCGCTTTTTCGGATTTTTTCGTTGAAATTGAGTCTCATTTTAATGATAATCCAGTAAAGTTGGTAAGTTTCTTGGCTGATAAGCCTTGGCAGGCTTCACATGTAGGCTTTACCAAATGTAACATTATAAATAATAACACGGCGCATGCCTAATTTCATATAAACAAAGAAGAAAACCGTCTACGAGGTATTCTGCAGTAATTATGGACGGAGCGTATACACTGAAAGCACGCGCTGTAGCTAAACAAAGCATGCCGATACATTTTCCATTAGCGTAATAATCCGGTATTTTATGAATGAAAGTGTGAGATCTAATCGAAAGAACAGCCGAAAGTTATTTTTATGGGTGGAACTTCACATAAAATATTGCACAAGATAACTAAAATACATTGTATAAATCTTTAGTTAAAACCGTGTTTGAATCGAAATAATGCGTGTACGTTCGCATTCGTGATTAAATCCCTACGCATCTAAACTTCCGGCCGTGGGTTATTCGACAACAAACTATAACTTACACAAATTATTTCTTAAGTATATTTCTGAAGGATGGAGATTATTCCCCAAACCCGGGAGGAGGTACCGAAGCCTCGCTTCAGCGTCACGAAAGTGGAAGAAAATGTATCCACCCCAAGAACCCGCAAAAGTTCAGTGTTTGCAATGGCGCAAGAGGTAAGTGAAGTAAATGGGCTCTAAGCTGTGTTTCACTGAGGTTTACCCATTTTCAGGTCATCCATGTAATAAAGCACTGAATAGACTGGTACCGAATTATGTTAGACGCTTAAAGGGTTCTATTATATGTTTTCTATCAAAAGTGAGCGCTTTAAAATGCATTTAAGCAATGTAATGTGTTCTTGACCATGATCATCACCATATTTACCATTTGAAGAATATGAACCTACCAGTGTGTTTCAGGAAATTGTGCTAAACGACTACCCTTACAGAATTGTTAAACTTGTGCCCAAAGCATGTAAATGATCAAATTAGGTGACTAAAAACAATATTATTGTTTCGCCGAGTTTTGTTACGTGTCGAAAAATGGGATGAAACATTGAAGGATATCGGTTATTTTTCTACTGGAAAATATCCGTTTCGTTAACCAGGATTAGAAGTGTGATGATGATGTTGGTTCCTTTTAAACTGAAACATAGTTTTAAAATGAGATCAATAAAAGAACACCACTGTGTTTGGTAATCATTTTCAGTATAAATCGTGTATTGTTAAAAAGAGCAAACAACATTAAAAAATTTCAGTGCTGATTATCTCATTTTAATTATTTTTTTGAATTATAGCCTGGCCTCTCTTTAAAAGCTACCTTAAGACATTTTTTTTTAGTGCCACTGTTTTTTCCCAAACTCAAACACTTGTTTCATATGCCAAGTTTAAGGGACCTTTTCACAAATTTAAGCATGTTTTCAAGTTTGTCATTAAATGGTTTTAATTTGTATATGTCAACATCAGAACTAAGGAGTTTCAGTATAAAACCAAAAATAAAATTTTAAACATGAATTAAACGCAGTCCTCAATTCAGTGAACAGCCCATTTCATTGCAAGTGAGTAAGTTGTAGTTGTACTTCCCCTCTTTTGTTTACAGCCAATTCATCTTGGCAGGTATCTCGACAGAAAACCTGATATTTGAACAGCTTATTGACATAGCATAATTGTATTATACCGCCTTTGTTCACAGTCTATTTCATCGTCAGCGAGTAACTCGTAGTTGTACTTCACCAATTCTGTTCACAGCTCATTTCATTGTCAGCGAGTAACTCGTTTATGTATGACCCAATTTATGTTTACAGCCCATTTCATTGTCATTGAGTTACTTAGACAATAACACACGGCAGAGCTGGGCCGGGCGTCTATAATCGGCCCGTTGCTCAGCAAGGGCCGATTGTAGACGCCCAGCCCAGCTCTGTCGTGTGTTATCGTTTATATCACATATCATACTATTTTGGTCATTCACGAAAATTTATACAGAAACAGCTTTCCGTACTTTTATGTTCATTCAATTGATTACGCAGTTTATGACGTACCTCATGTGACGTCATTTCAATGACGAAACTACCTAGCCTCTTTGGATTTTAGGACAACAACAAATCGGAGTGTTTTATTTAACAATTAAATATTTTGTTAAGCATCGAACGATTAGTGTGTTTGTTTACGATGGATTAATTTAATATTATGAATGTGAATAACAGTGTTGGGATATAAAACTGGAATGAAACTGGTGAGACTGCATTTTCGATTTCGTTAAAATGTCGCCTCGAATAACGCGATGTTTTGTTGAACAATTGATGGATTATGCCTATATTTATGATAAGCGTCAGTGAATGGCTCTTTAACTGTTTGAAGGAAAGCGATGTTGAATTAAAAGGGTAATTTCTTTGATGAATACGTCCTTCCTTTGTCAGTCGATCTAAGAAGGTCTATCCTCAAAGAATTGCCTGCTTACATCAAGTCCTTTTAAATGGAAAAGATGGATGGCGATGGAGAAATGTGTCCAGAATTTACTTCGTCGTAGAAGCAAATTAAATTTAACGAAAATATACATGGTTATAACACAACTTCGGTGAGTAGAACAATAACCAGTAGATGATGTTTTACTTCTATATGATTTAGACTGAATGTGGACGCCATATTGTTCAGTATTAGCCGCGCGATCCCATTCTTTTCTGATATGAAAAATCGGCCCTAGGGCTGATATAATTTATATTGGCCCGCTAGATACGAATAACGGCCCGCTCGCGACGTCATTTTGTTACTATTTATAGTAACAATATGTGATATTCGTAGTTCTATAACCCCATTTCTGTTTACAGCTCATTTCATTGCCAGCGCGTAACTCGTTGTTGTATTACCCCATATCTGTGTTCAGCAAATTTCATTTTCAGCGAGTATCTCGTAGTTATTCTTTCCCACTTCTGTTCACAGCCCATTTAATCGTCAGCAAGTAACTTATTGTTTTATTCTCCCACATATAAAAACAGCCCATTTCATTGTCTGCGAGTAACTCGTTGTTGTATTACCCCACTTCTGTTCACAGCCCATTTCATCTCAGCGAGTAACTCTGTGTTGTATTCCCCCACTTCTGTTCACAGCAAATTTCATTGTCTGCGAGTAACTCGCTGTGTTATTACCCTACTTCTGTTTATACAGCCCATTTCATCGTCAGTGAGTAATTCGACAGAGAACCTGACGCATTCAGAGCTGCAGAGTCGCCAATACAACACTATGAGTTTGCCTCTCAGGTCAATCCTCAAAAACAAGAGAAGGAAATCCGTAACAAAAGCCTCAGCCTTTTCTGATTTACGCAGTAGGTGATTTTGTAGAATCCATAATGCTACTGTATTGTTAGAACTAATTCCTTTTTAAACAGATTTTCTGGGTCAGTAACATCGCTAATGGTACTGTGTCTTCATTTACATACAAAGTCGGTAAGTCAGTAGAATCGTGAATGTGACTGTGTTCTTAGAACATCCTCATTTATATACAATGTAGTAACATGTAGGTCAGTAGAATTGCTTATCGGACTGTGTTGTTACAACATCTTGAGTTATATTTAAAGTATGTAAGTCAGTATAATTGCTAATTGGAGTGTGTTGTTATAACATCTGCAGTTATATTTAAAGTAGGAAGGTCAGTAGAATTGCTAATTGGATTGTGTTGTTAGAACATCTTCAGTTATATTAAAAGTAGGTGGGTCAATGGAATTGCTAATTTGAATGTGTTAGAACATCTACAGTTATATACAGGTTAGGTAGGTCAGTGGAATCATTAATAGTACTGTGTTTTTAGAACATCATCAGTTATAGAAAGGTTAGGTAGGTCAGTAGGAACGTTAAGGTACTTTGGTGGTAGAACATCGTCAGTAATATAACAAACAGGTAGATAAGTAGAATCGTTTATGGTACTGTGTTGTTAAAACAGCTTCAGTTATATTCAGGTTAGGAAGATCAGTAGAATCGCTTGTGGATGCACATGTATATAGGTAGAACAACTTCTGTTATATACATATTAGGCGGGCCATCAGAATCCATACCGAGTATGTGTTATTACAACAACTTCAGTTATGTACATATATATATATATGGGTTTGTAAAATCCATTATGCAACTATGTTATTTTAACATCTTCCATTACATACATACACGGTCGGTCAGTGGTATCCATAATGCCACTATGCTTTTAAAAACAACTTCAGTTATATTCAGAGAAGATAGGCAAGTAGAGTCCATAAGGATAATGTTTTGTTAAAACAACTTTAGTAATATACAACCTCACTAAGGTAATAGGCGAACGATAACCAAACAAACAATACAATATATATAAAAAACACTGTCAGTGATAATTACACCTGTTAATGTCTTAAGCATATTGATAGGTATAAAGGCTTTTAAATAAATATCAGGTTTGGTCTCATACAAAACAGTTGACGTGAATATTTAGCTGGCGCAAATTTGTTTGGAGTATAAGTTTAATGCGTGTGCATCAATCAATTCCTGTAGCTGACCTCCTAAAGACTAGAGGGAAGGTTTAACGTTGTCAATAAACAATAAAGTAACGTTTGTTCTTGGGACGAATTTTTAGATTTATGATAATAATAATAAAAATTCATGTATTAACTCTGGATTTAATGCCCCTTAATCTTGTTACTATAAGTTCTCCACTACGAATGGGGGTAATGCTATGTTGATGACTAATTTCTGAGTTGGTGTTTTTAAAGCAACATTACGTAACAATAACTTCACAGATATAATATTTGGACCTTCAATTGTCTGTGGTTTTTTAATTAAAGGTCTGAGATACTGAGATCATGTCTTTGACCTTGTGATTGTGTAGTAACATGGAAATTATAACAGATTTAATCAAGTTTTTGCCTTTTGACCTAGCAAATTCGTTCAACTCTAAAATACCTTGTGTTCAGCTGGGCTTGATGAACATTTCCGCAGGTTGTCCAAAACTCACACAAGAAAGTTATAGTTGAAGACATCCATTCGTAATTAAGGTTAGTGGAAGGCTGCAAATCATTGAAGGTTCTTACAGAAAGCAGAGCTGATAACGTTCCTATTACGAAAAATGTGAGGAGACAACTGCAAGCTTTTCTATGAGCATACTTAAAGGAGACATTTCTTTTTCCATTTTAATACAGATTTCATAAAAGACGTTTGTATTTTAATAAATGCGTGTAGAATATTATTAGAAAAACATGAATGCCAAGATAATTGTTTTAATAAAAATTATAAGAAATATAGGATATACTTTAGTTGCATAAAATTATTTGTTGTAAAACCAAGCTAGTGAGTTATATGATAACACGCAATTTCCATTGGACTTGTCGGTATGCAATGTGGTGACTTAATATGCGCCAGTAATGTACCAAACATCATATCGAGTTATAGATTAGCACCGTCAACACATATGTTTTGAGAATTGAAATCTGTCATTTTGAAAAACAAACGTGTCGTCACTTTCGAAATGTGTCGCATCTGGAAACGATCAAAGCGAAACCCCTGAATGATAATCATACACTTACAATAATTTGGATCTAAATATTCAAAACTGGGATTAATATTTCAAAGCACAGTTTACAGCAATATATAATACATATTCTCTAATTATATTACAGAAAGACAGCATTCAGCAAATGGCCAGAAAAGTCATGTTGGTAAGTGTTTTTTTTTTAATTATGTTGAAGGGCTTACTTAATAACGCATATCAATTGCTTATTTGAATTTAACCACGATCACCAGCTTTTTTATTTTGACAACGAACAATCGTCGGATGATAGATTACGCTGTCTGTAATAGGTTGTTATTAAATTGTG